>NW_018108310.1:109000-139032 GCF_000183805.2 Loa loa | reverse complement strand
ATATATATATATATATATATATATATATATCTTTTGCATGTTCCAAGCATAACGTAGCATAGTTAGGGATTATCGGCCGGAAACAACTTGATCAGTCGAAACTACGCATAACTAAAGTGAAGTAAATTTCGGCAATAATTATTCTGTGACAGACAGTATGGAACAAATTCTTGTCTTGTGTCCTCGCCATCAGCATGGTTCATTGATTTATCCAGCTTGTCCACTTTGTAACAAATTTCAGGTTCCTTATTTCTTCGAAGAATTCAAGACAAAAAAAGACTTATCATTTCTAAAGGATGATTTAATGTTTTATACTGGACGATTATTTTTATATACATTTCCTGAATTCTTCTGAATGGTCTGTTGTATAGTCTACTACAAGATATCGTAATACCTGCTATGATAGCAAGAGAACAGTTTGTTCATAAATATCAATTTCGTACCTGCCAGTAATATGAAACTTGATAGAAACGATACGGTTCAAAGCAGTGTTGCCCATTTCCAGTTTAAACGGATAACTGAACTTTGGTATAATTATGGATTTCAAATTAAAATTTCTGTAACGGAAATGATCGATCTCTTTTTGAGGATAGTGAGGTTCCCGTTAAGCAAATTTTGTGTGCGAATCGATAATCAGACTTCGATAATGAAACTGAAGATGAATAGTGTTCTATTACAATTGGAAAATTATTAATCGTACCCAAATCACGATTCATTAATTTCATGAATCGCTCTTTATTGCTTTCTTTCCTGATATCCTTTTGCATTCTGGAACAAAGTTTTTCATCAATTGATATGATGAAAGTTGCTTAATAATATTTTTATATCTTCAATTTCTCAAAACATATTTTATTTTGAATGTAGAAGAATGTCATTTGAATTTCGCTTAACTTTCATCGGCGTAAGGCATGATTGCCATAATTATTTTATTATAGCAATTGTGAATATCAGAAAACTATATAGGAAAATGTGTCTTGATAACCGTTATATTATCACTTCAAATATTCATTGGTACATTTGCAAATGACACTCTTAAGAATGAGTAGATACATATAAATTCTATTTATCTTATCAACATGCAGTGATAGTGTATGATAGTGTATCATTTCAAAAAGTTCACTTTACCAAACATTCATATCCAAAATGTAAAAGGTAATCAGATGGACTCAAATTCTTCCTAATTTGGAAAATTTCCATTTTTTTACTTGATCTTTCATCATCGAAATTCATTTACAACTTGCACTTCAGAAGATGCAAGGAGGATATCATTTTTAAGATACACTGATAATGCAATATACGAAATGTCCTATCAAATGGTGAAAGTAAACAAAATGTGACATGTGCATCTCACTGCTTCTCGAAGATGACAGCAATACAATTCTGATATTAATCAGAAAAAAAAGTTATGAAAAGTTAAACAGAATGGAAGTATCTCTGTAAAAGTACATTTTCTTATGTACATAATGTATGTATGTATGTATGTTTGTGTGTGTGCGCGTGTGTGTGTGTGTGTATGTGTATGTGTGTGTGTGTGTGTGTGTGTGTGTGTGTGTGTGTGTTGCAGAACAGGTGAACACTGATAACGTTTTTAATTACCGCAGTGAATGTCATTTGTGTTTATTGAATACCTTTCGAGAAGTGAAGGTAATGGTTCCCGTTAATGGTATGATCTCAAGTTCTTCCATCTTTTATATATCGATATTACTTGGCATTGTTACGGCGATTTTTCAGTATAACTATCATATTGGGAATGTGAAATTCTCTTGCATTGAAGGTAAGGTTATGCAGAAAAGGATGTAACGAAGGTAATAATTGCGTTGAGTAATAGCATATAAGTAAAAAAAAAAAAATAACAATGACACGGTGATAATACGTTTAAGCTAGCAGATGTCAACATTCCCTTTCATCCGTACTTAAAAACCCTTTTTTTTTCTGAAACTTAGAATGTTTATCATTTTGAAGCCAAAAGAAAATCTGTTTATAATACAAAAAACGATGTAATATAATTTGCAAGTTAAATAGGCATGAATTTGTAGGATGGACTTTGTATGGAAATTCATGCTTTATAGTTGTTCAGCAAGAACTCTCTTGGGCAGATGCTAACAATCTTTGCGCTTCTCAGAGGTATGTTGTTAGCATCCAGTTGTGTATTCTTAGCTGAAATCAAGAATAATGGCGACAAATACTAATAAATGGAAAAATCAAAGATTTTCATGGGGAACGGTTGATTAACTGAATGGCTAAGTGGTGGATGAATGGGGGGATGGTTCGATAACTGGTATATCTATCAAAGTATCTCTTTTGGTGTTGATGCTGAGGGTGGTAGGAGCCAGAAAATGATCCATTTCATATCTTACCTCAAAAATACGATGGAGTAACACTTCTAAGAAGTAAGGATGTTACGTGATGTAATCTCCACTTTTGCAGGTATAACTACAGTCGAAGCATTGCCCTGCATGATTGGTTTTTGATGCGTGATATGAGCGTCGGTTTGCTCAATTCAACAAACAGTTATTGGACAGCATTTTATTATCGAGGCGCAGAGGATTCAAGGAGACAGGATTGTCGTGCACGGGATGCAGTGCTTCATGCAAAATACTATCCTTACACAACATCTATTTATAATCCACTCTGGTCGTCACATCAGGTTTTAATTAAGCCATTTCCAACACTTTTAATTTGAATAAGTATTGGGGAAAAGAAGGATTTGTGAAATTTTGACAATGCACGGCTTTTTGGTGAACATTCCAATCTGTGATCTGAACAACTGCTTCAAACTGAATGAAAAAATAGTATTCGAACATGTATCAACCCTTTATTCTTTCAGTCTGGGCTTGCAGATTGCGCTAGAAATAGTTGTGTCTACATTTATGCTAATTTTTCGGATCAAATCAACTATGGTTGGAAAATGGGAAACTGTTCGACAAAGTATCGAACAATCTGCGAAACGTTTGCTTGTTTAGAAGGTGAGTTTGGAATTGATTATGCTCGTTTTCAAATTCCATACTTTTTGCTAACGTTCTAATTACAGATTATCAATTTCGATGCGAAGATAATAGTAAGTGTTATCCACGAAAGGGTCGATGTGACGGAATACAAGAATGTAGTGATAATTCTGATGAAGCAAGTTGTTCAAAGAGGCGTGTTGGCTGCGGTAAAACACTATTTGAAGAAGCAGCAAATGAAATAAACTTTGAAATGAGTTCCGCTGAATATGCTATATGTCAGTGGATCATCCGACAACCTGTTGACAGCAAAATCGTCCTTACGGTTTGTTTTCACGAGTGCTTTAGAATTATATGCTTTATAAGCAACTTAAAAAATTCTGCCTCAATATTCTCAAAAATGCCTTTCATTTGCCATTAAAATATTATCGATTTCAATCATGCTTTTCAAGGAATAACTTTTGTAGCTAGTTAATGTCACCATTAGAGATGGTGATGAACTGATCATTACTGGAATCCAAAACAGTACCATGAACTCACAAATGTTATTGAATATGTCGATAGCAAAAACACAATATATTTCCATTGGTAACACGGTAATAATCAATTTCCGCTCTCAGAAGACTGTTCCAGCGGTTGTTAAAATGCGTAATGTCATTCTAAAGTTCTCATACGCCACGCGAGGTTCATTTTTACTTCCTCCAAAGTTTTATTTCTCATAAGATACAAAAAGCTCCTTTGCTGTACAATTCAAAAGTATTAAATTGAAATGCTGCAAAAAAAGAAAAAAAATTTAATCGTTTGACCTAATCGTTTTTTTTTCCCAAATCTCCGATCAGATGGAACAACTGTGAATAAAAAAGTCAAGGCAAAATGGAAGTTGCAATGAAGTTGCAATTCGAGTTCTTTTTCAGGAATATACTGTTTTTTGCCGATAATTGCTCATGGCTCGGTGATAAATGTAACAGGTTTTGAAATGGGCAGTGAGCTTTACTTTGAATGTCATTTGGGCTACCAGATACCGTCTGGACAGTTTTTTTTATCACGTTGTTACAATGGTAATTGGACACCGAAACCGAAGTGCCAGAGTATCAGTTTAGATTTTATTAGATATTAGTACTTTATAAGTGATCACCTGACAAAAGGTATTTTAAAAGTTCCTGCAAAGATATTTGTTAAGGCTTAAAGATGATTCCTTTTACAGTTTTGAGCTGTGGTTCGGCAAGTGTAGTGTACAATGATGCAATTCTTACTGGTTATACTAGAAATGTAACGTTATACAGTAGAGCACTTTATTCATGTGAATCTGGTTTGTACTTAAATGGCAACTCTCCACCGTTTCGGCTATGTACCGAGAGTGGAACATGGACCAATCCCGATTTTTCCTGTCAGGGTAATTTTGATTTATTTCATTGGTTAAAGCTTTAAAATGACTTGATCAATCTCTGAGATATTTGAGGAACAACTAGAATTATAGCAACTCGTTGTCATGCTACTTCATTCGCATATGGACACTTCTTGGATCAATTTTATGCAAATGGTACGGCTGGAAAATATGTATGCGATGAAGGATTTTATCAAAAAGATTCTGATCCAATGTGCATATTTGGTAGTTGGAAAGGCACACCTTATTGTTATCGTTAGTTTCTAAGTGATTAGTTTCGCGAGTGTGTTCGCTGAAATTTGGTTTTGTTTAATTGTATCTATTTGAAACCAATGATTTATAGCTGAATATTACTGCTACTATAATTCATGTGGAAATGGAACATGTATACAGCTAATCGGTGGCTATAGTTGTCTTTGCTATGAAGGTTTTCGCATGATTTCCACATCCAAAGGTTATACGTGCTCAGGTATAGTTGTACTTTTTTGATTATTCTCTAATAATTACACTTATTGAATATCTTAAATTGCTTCTTTTGAACATAATTCAAATTTGTTTTTGAATAGATGCTTAAAAATAATGAATGATATATTAGAAATTTAATGTTTATTTCTAGATATCGATGAGTGTTCCACACCAGGCTACTCTCTTTGCGAATTTACATGTGTAAACACAATGGGTTCTTACGAATGTAAATGTCCTGATACTCATAGGCTTTATACTGGTACAAACAGCTTGAACAATCTTATCACTAATACTGAATTTCTGATCCCAAATAGAACATGTATTGGTATGTTTATTTTTAAAGGCAAATGTAAGAGAAAGTAAACGGTCTTTGCTGTTTGCAAAATGATTCCAATATTGACTTTCAAATCTCGACTATCGTCAAATTCATTAAGGGAAATAGTTTGCTTGTAGTATATCTGCAATATATTCTTCGTTAATTTTCTTCATTTAATATCAAATAACTGCTTCATCATTACCGGTTCTGGTGATAGTGGATTCAAGCAAAATGACTAAACAAGAATTTCATAATTTAGCGAACTCAGTGATATATTGGATTGCTATAATTCAGTACCCATATCACTGATTAATATAACTTTCAAATTACAAAAATCTCGTCGCATAATAGAGCGTGTTAAACCGTATCAGATTTGTGTCAGGATTTAATCATTTTTAATGCACAAATGATGGCACATTATTGAGTTAGGAAATAATGTGAATGTTATTTTGTCAAATTGTTTAAATATAGGAAATATTGTTTTTTCTTCATTGGTTTTCACCGAAATTGTACAGTAATACAATTTTACAGAGAGGCGATGTCCTGCACCTGAGATTCCGCCAAACGTTATCCCTTATCCGTTATATATGGATACCTTCCCATATCAAAATGGGCTCTTCCAAATCGGTACAGTTGTGTATTTTGCTTGCAATCATCCTGCATATAATTATACGACCCTTGTTTGCGATAAGACCGAATCATGGATAGTGTTAAATGATTGCTTAGGTATGTGTTCATATTACAGCATGAGCAGTAATGTGCTCGAAAATTTTCAAGGAAATAAACATATTTTATAATCCTTTGATTCAAAGTAATTGCGACTTTTAAACTTTCTTTAGAATTTACTTCTATATTAAAACTATATGTATCGTCGATAAAGTTGCTTGGGTTATAAGTAATCAAATCGCTTAAGTGGACTATTTTAGACGTATTAATGAATAGCTTGAAATTACTTTCTGACTGATTGTTTAGCAAACAAAAGATTGACATAATCTTATCCCTATGTAATTCCATAAAATAGCAACGTTGCAATATTTTTCTGGTCATGTCTTTAGGTGTAACTTGCAAGCCGCTAGAAATTACAAAGGAAAATCTAATGATTTGGCCTATTAAAAAGAGCTACAAATTTAATGATAAAATTCATTTTTTCTGCGACGAATTTTATCAGTTGAACGGTCCATCTTCATCATATTGTATTGGTGTTGACAAGTGGTCCTTATCGAAATTACCAGATTGTGTCGGTATGTTGTTAAATTCATTGATATTCAATGTTTCCTGGAACGGAAAACTCGAACGAATTGACTAATAATCACTGCATATTAAATATTTCGGAATATTTTAATAATTAATTCTAAATTCATTCTTTTAGATTAAGTTTTATCTCTTCTTCGGTAATCTTATTCCCATGTAATTTCATTGAATAATCTGACACTTCTCAGATTTCCAATAATTTTATGCATAATTGAGCGTATGTCAAAGTCTTCTTTAGTAAGGCAGTGTCCCGGCTTGCAACTTGATGACTATGAAACCATTCCTGTAAGTAATAACAAAGACAATGCCGCGGATAATTTGGAAATATTATTTGAGTCAGCTACGCATATTACAGATACACCTGGATACAGGTAACTGCATTTAAAATCTAAATTGTTTTCAGACAATCCGTAGTTTTATCAAGGTTGAAATCTCGGCAAAATTTTAAAGTGCTTTAAAAAATAACATTGCTGGTCTTATAAGAAAGTTAAATGCCATTTTCAAAAGATCTCGACTGTTTTTTTATACATTTCGTGCTAATAAAAGTGAAAACTAAGAACCACTGAACTTTTAGAATCCTAATTTCGACACCCAAAATGACTCTTTTTCTGAGTTTGCATAAAATTTGTTAGATATAGTTAATCTGTTTGTGGGATATGGGTATCCTTTGATATAATCCAATCGTTGCTTGATTATTTGCTAATAAAGATTACAACCTTGAATTATATAGCAGACGAACTAGCGAGAATATTTGAGGACAACACGTACATTCGATTTTTAGATTTTTGATCAGTTCAAAAAACAATCCAATCATTTGTAAGAGAAGAGATTCATTTCAGGAATATATAACCGTTATTATTCCATATAAATTCTTTTTCATGCTCTTTATTTCAGTTTATTCATCAAATGTAAAAATGGTGCTAAATTTGCAAATGGCCAGACGGAAATTTTTTTGTTTTGCATGCAGAATTACACCTGGAACTTGAATAGTATTCCCGCATGTATCCATGAAAGTAATTGCTCTCCTTTGTTGTATCATTGAGTATCGCAGCAATTCATATATCATGGAGCAAAATATTTGTTGAGATTTATTTTCGAGACGGAAATTTTTTGAGTTTAGACATTATTTTTCTTGCAGTAACACTTTTTATTATGTAGAAGATATCCAAAGAATTCAATCTGATGATAGCGCTGCGGTGACCAAAGGTTACTCTAAAAATTGTATCAGAAATACTGTAAGTGATTTGCATGTTGCCGTGAATACATCTGCAATGTTGTGGTGCTTTCTTAGTGCTAAATGCACTAATATTACTTCAGTAAGTTAACCTCTTCCTGTAATATAAAAGATTGATATTGTGTAGTAAGTACATCAGAAATGATGAATAAAGATATATAGCATACGTTAGTATCTCGTTTATAATTACCATATATGGTTTATTAAGAATATAAGCCAAAGTTATATTGTTTAAGTTAGCGATCCCTTCATTTAGATCAATTGGTGTCGTGATGATCACCAAAACATAAATGGTGTATCTTTAGAAGGTGGAAACGGCAGTTTTGGATTGTTTTTTGAAAGCGTCAAGGTTAATTTTCTATTTACACTGAAGTAATTTATAAACTTACGAGTAGCTAGTCGTTTGAAGATTATATGGTTTAGTACGCAGCATATTTATGAATGCCCAATTACCTAATTACTCAGAATTCGGTTATGCTGACTTTACAGATAATTGATGATGGCAGGTATTATTGCATTATACTAGGCAAGAATGAAGAACTGCTGGAAAAACATCCAGTAGATCTTTACGTTTACCAAACTTTTGAAACTGGTCGCAGTTGGCCTGGTATTGTTCAAAACAGTGAATTGGTTAAAGGTTCTTTCCTCACATGTTTCATTTTTTACTTTTACTATGCTTATTAATTGTAATGAACTACATTCTTTTATTCAGTACGAACTTTTTTTTAGAACTTTTATTTGCCACTGATAATAGCAAGTGGTCAATCACTTCGGAAATTGTAAGTTTTTATCAGTTTATCTTTCATATGATATCTTCGGCCAATCGGTCTGAAATATTTTCAAAGTCTTTAATGCCTAAATAGTATGCATCTGCCATATATCTTTTCCATTTAGATATCAATGCAAAACAGTAGTATTTTGAATGGAACAAAATATGCTAATAGGTATGTTTCTATTGCTATGGTTATGGTATGATAACAGCAATGTCACCGTGATTTCATAATAGCGTTCATGGCAATGATAGAAGCAGTTCAAGTTATGAGAGCTTCTTTAGGTACCGTGCTATTAATAGGCAATACTTTTTCAATATTAGATCTTGAGAAAAAAAGGGGAGGAAAGTGCTACAAGTCAAAAACAGATTCTTCGACAGCATGCAAATTTGCTCATTGTAGGAGTTGGCTGTTCCAAAAAGTCGTCCTACTGCCATATGGATGTAATATCATTGAAGTGAAATATCAGGCAGAGAACTGTTCAACATGCTCCTTGGAACTAATTTCGTATTTTGTAGAAAATACAAATATAGCAAATCACCCTTCGGCTTATTTGAATATGTCAGATATCGATTTGATAGATCATAGACTTAACTTGTTTCAAAAAGAAATCTGCACGCAGCATTCAAACTTGTTTCTTGGAATTCGAAGTGATTCCAACAGCGCGACACTGGAAAGCGTAAAGATTTATGCCATAAAATGTCCAGAGGTACAAAATTGTCTCTTTTTGATATTTGTTACACTGAGTGAAATTAAAGAAACAGTATTTTATAATTAGTATGTATTCCTAGCAGATGTAGCGTGCGTTGTCTACATTTTTGTTCTTTTCATTTGTGTAAAATTCAGTTACTAACGATGTCATGTGACCGTGTGAGGCTACTTGTTTAAAATCAAATATTAATTTAATTTGCACAAAAAAACTAATTCAAAAAATTCAGATGAGCCAAATCAAACATGAACTGTTTTTCTTTTTTGAACATCAGTTAAAAGAAAAAGAAAGTTGAGACATTGCTTCACGAAAAAAATATCGATTGTCAGGTACGAGTGAGCTTTGCATTGTTCCCACAAACAGCTGCTGTTGAAGATGGTAGCATTGTTTTTGGACGATGTTTGCACGGTGCGCATACCAACGTTCAAGGTCAGGATCCACAGCTCTTCTGTACACGGCATGGAAAATGGATTTATAATGCACGAAGTGCAAACTTATGTTTTTGCAGCATAAATTACACATCGGAAAATGATGCATGCGTGGAACGAGGTAAAGAAGCTATCAGTCAAAACTGATACTTAATTAGAAATTAAACTGCTTGAATGCAACAATTGATTTTTAAAGTTGTATAACAAAAGATGCTCCAAATAAGTCACTATTGCAATTGTCGTATCTTCAGGGCCAGTGTGTTACGTTTGTTCAGGAAGTAATGAAACAGATTGCAACGATTCTTCTGCTGTTTTCTGTGATAAGAGACAATATTGCTTCACTCAGATAATTAAGACTCCGGAAGGAAATGTCTTACGGAAAGGCTGTATGAACGAATGTACTGCAAACCGTACCCGATGTAAAACAAAAGAAGAAGCCTGTGAAATGTGTTGTCAAAAGGACTATTGTAATAGTTGGGGCAATATGTCAAAAATTCCCGTCGAACACTTACGTCCCTATCCGATGTTTAGAGTTATATGCCCCAGAAACATTACAGTGTTGAGGCATGCTTTTTTTAGAACTCAAAGATCAGAAAAAAACAATTCTAATTACGTTAATTCTTGTACATTTGGATAATATTGAAATGAACTTTGAGTTTATATAATTTAATTAGGTGAAGTGATTAGGACCAGAAACCTGCTTCTCGAAAAAATGACGGTGTTTGTATGGGATTACTGGAAATTTATTTCGGAGCTTAGCACCATCAAAATACGTCGGAATTAACGTATTGACTGTAGAAAGAAGCTTGTGGTGCTTTGCAGATATTCAAAAGGGTTATTAGCTACTGCAACAGTCGTACCTCCTCTGATATATAATTATGAGCCGTTTTACAATCTCACCGTTGACCACGATATCTTCAACGGTACAGTACAATTTGTCAAAGAAAAGGATGCGATTATATGGACAGTGACTAATCGGATGCTACAGTTTAGGAATTGTTCAACATATATTTCTTATAAAGGTTATCTTTTTGCACTAATTTCCTAAATCACATATGGAGCAAAAGATGAAGTTTACCGAATTTTGGTGAAATTTGAACAGCAAAGGAAATTTGTAGATTACTGGGCGCCTGCGCTCGATTGTCCACCTCTGTACATCGATCATTTGGCAAACACGACGTCGTTGAAATTCAGGTCGCGTCTTCCAGATATTAGTTATCGTGACTTTGGCTCACGTGTTTCACTGCATTATACTCCATCAAATGGCACTGTCACGGAAATTGGTCAACCCCTACAAATTACGGTTACTGCAATTAATGAAAGTAACAATTCAGCACAGTGTGTGTTTTGGTATATCGGAGAAGGTCAGCCACATTAAATTAATTTTGTAACAGACTGGCAAAACATAACTTACCTGTTAAGAATTATTTTATTCGGTCGGTAAGAGTAGTTTATCCATGTTATTTGTTTATACGCCAGCTTTTCATCATAACGGGAAACTTTAAATGAGTTATACTTTAGCCTTTTACAAATTTTCACATTGTTTTGCAAACATGACGTGTCCACCAATTCATCCTTTGTAGTAGCTGACTGTCCATTATGGCCCATAAATGAAACAGAATATCAATGTGAGGGTTCAATGAATCACCGAGTGTGCAAACGACGACATAAATGTCCCGGAATACAATTCCCTAACCATGTGACGTCTTTACATTGTGTGGCTGGTCAAGGATGGAGTTATATGAGCCCTCAGTCCATTGCTAATTTCCCTTTAAACTTATTTCGGACACCAATTTGCTTACGTTAGTATCATTGTTAAGTTTCTTTTCTGTTTTACGTTTATCTTATAACCTTTTAAAAGAATGATATTTCACTTGTATCTTTGTTGCTTGCTAATTTCAAACATCGTCACATTGATTTTATTTTGTATTTCTCTTTGTGCAGCCTACACCTTTTTTCTTAGTTTCTAGAATTCTTAACTTGCTGTGTTAGTGTAAATTTACAATGTTATCATCCAGATTTGCTTTTGTAATTTCAGAAAGTTCTGCTGGAGATGTTAACTTATCTGTGAATCTTGCCATTAGCTCACATCTGAATGAATCCTGTAAAGCTGCATTGATTGATAAGGTCATTATCTTTTGTGGGGCTAAAAAAGTTTTATGTTTGTCTGACTTCATAGGTTCTTAGTTAACTGTTACAGACATTATAGGCGTATAGACGTATACATAGACGTAGTGGGCCAGAAAGTATCGGTCTTTGCGTCATGAATAATAAGAAGATATTGAATTCCATAATAAGCTGGAAATGATCACAAATTACACTGTTCGTAAGAGAATTTTGCTATAATTCCGTTACTGACTTACGTGGAATTGAAAGCTTGCCATCGTTGTTGTTAAGGTGCGGTTATGAAACTTATGATTTATTGAAGTTTCATCACCTTTGGTGCTGACTATAGCTTGTTCCGTAGTAGATTACTTTTACAGGTGCACCAGCTGCCTAAAATGCACGAAACTAAGGAATGTCGTCAGTTAAAGTGGACATTTATTGGGTTATTAGTTATAGACAGTAATATATTTATCAACTATACAGTGCGTCATGAAAACATATCGATGACGCTGAAGTGTGCTGCTCAGTTCGTTCGTCAAATCATCAAGGGAAAACTTGCATTTAACGTAAGTTTTCAAAGTCAATAATTTTTTTCGTTTTTCGTAATCTTATTTTTTTTTTTCAAAAAAAAGATTCCGTAATCTTATAAGTCTCGGAAATTACCTATTAAGTTTCTAGCAAAGGGAAAATAAGCTTTGAAGCTTTCTCTAGCATCCCAAATTCCTGTTCAAGAAAAAGCTGTTTAGAGTGATTCAGAAACAGAATAGCCTAGTTTGCCGAAGTAAGCTAATCTTTTTAAAACAACGCAAGCATTGAATTTTCATATGCATCATGCTTATAGGCATTAAAGACTACCTGTAAAAATATTGAATTCAATGCTTTATCTGCGAATTACTCCACTGGCTGTTCCAATGGTTACTTCACTTTTTCTTTTTTTTTCAAAATTCTTTTCATCATATAACTAATATTTTAATTCTAACATGGTTGTTTTTAAATCGATATTATTGCAATTATACGAAATGATAAAAGTGGTGATTGAAATGTGAAATTCTATTGATGTTTCAAAAAATTAATATCTTAATGTTGAAAATTACTAATTCTCCAGATGAATGCGCTCCTGGTTTTTATGCTGCTGCAAATGGCTGTTATCCTTGTCCACTTCATAGCTTCTCTGAAACTGTTAATGCCAGGAATTGTACAAGATGTCCAACGAATACGTTTACAGCAAAAACAGGATCATTTTCGTCTCAATTATGTCGAAGTAATTATTAGTTGAGAAGCATTCATTTCATCTTATTAAAAGCATTTCATCTTATTCTTGATTAGGTATTTCCGATAGCTTTCGTATATTCATCCTATATCAATTAAAACAAGTTATTTTCAACAATTGCAATATTTCACTTGGCTGGAAATCATTTATTCTTTTGGTTTAAATCGCGTGAGCAATAATATACACATAATTTTTCTGGATAAACTTCTGAATTCTCATTTCTCTTCTTTTTGCTGACTCAACTCCACTAGATTCTGAAACTGCATACATATTGGCATAACAATTCAGAACAGTGCCCACCTGGTTTCTTCTCACCAACTGGCCTTGAACCATGCCAGGCTTGCGCAGTTGGCTTTTATCAGTCCCATTATGGTTTGCAATATTGCAACTATTGTTCGTCACCTCACACAACTTCAATAGTCGGTGCAGTTTCAGCCAGCGAGTGCGTACGTAAGTAATTTCGATCAGCATTTGCATGTATTTCTATATATATGCTGTGAAATTATTGAATCAATTTAAAGTTATCTAGCGAAGAGACTTATAATTAAGGGACATGCAGAAATCACATTTTCACCGCTTAGTTTTTATTAAATTTGAAATTAAATTTAAAGAAAAAATTTTTGCAATTTTTTGTGTGCTTTTAGTGAAATGCAAGCCCGGATGGTTCAGCCGCACAGGTTTTGAACCATGCATAAAATGTCCGACTGGTTTTTACCAAGATAGAGCGGGACAAACAACATGCAATGCATGCAACATAGATGCCAATAAGCAAATGTCGATAAATAATCATTGCAAAGGTAATGTTATCTTTTATTAATCACTAGTGTTTATTTTGTCACTGGGAAGAATGCTTCATTGCATAAGAATGAAGAGACAAGGAAATATTGTATGATGGGAAATAAGTTGTTAGGATTAAAGAGACTGATTGGTTACCAAAACAGTGGTTCTATTGGTAAGTCAAAAGTTGGCTTGCCGAACGAGGCTTATGACTGGAAAGTTCATCTATTAGTTGAATTGTCCCTGTTCCAGTGGTTGTCGGATTGACAGAACATTCTTCTCTCCATGCTTATCCATCGCCATCTTAAAAAAAAATGTGTTTTAGGCAGGTAAGAAGACGATAGGAGAAAATGAAATATGAAATAATCCAATATTTCAAACATTTCAGACTTTTCGTGCAGGAAATCAGGCTGCAAAAATAATGGCCATTGTTCGAAGGAGCGATGCATTTGCCCGTTTTTTCATATTGGCCTCGACTGCAGTGTAGCTCTGAATTTGTGCTTGGCTAATTTTTGTTCTCGAGATGAAGAATGTCATTTTGATGGAGTGACAACTTCTTGCCTTCGTAATAGCGATCTGTCATCAGAAGGTATTTATCTCTTGAAGAGTTATGGTCGATTATTGGTCCTATTCTTCAGTATTGATTATTTAGTTCTAATAATTGCATAATGATAAGAGTAGCCCGATGGACAAACTGTGCACGTTGAACACCCTCTCTCGATGTGGAAGTTTCCTTCAATAATTCCTCGAAAATGCAGTTTGCGGAAATGCAGCTATCATTGTGAAGCTTTTTGGACATCATTCACAAAAGGAACTATTGTGCTGTCTTGAAAGTTGTTAGATTTAAAAATGTGTATGAAATTTGAATTTTAGGCTCAGGAATGAAGTGCTGGGAAAGCGTATGGAAATCAAAACACCAGAAGCAGTTGCTGGATGAAGAAACCCAAGGAGTAGTGAATGAGTCATCGTCATTGACATCGATGATATTTGCAAATATTTCAGCAAGACTAAATATAGATTTAGGATTATTTACCAAACAGCTCCCAGTAAAGAGCCAAAACCCAAAAATTAGAGAGGAAGAGAATGAAGAGATAGTAGTCTCCATGGAGAACCATGGCTCTATATCTGATCGACCTCAATCATTAATGCAGTTTATTTCTGATCAATTAGTTTCGTCAGAAATTACCACTATACGAAGATGGAAAAGTGATGTGTCACACACAGCAACAACCTTTTCTCCATCGGCGGTCAATACAGATATTCATAGAAATGATAATATTCAATCTACTACAATAGGATCAATTGCTTCAACTACAATTGATGCAACTTTCGCAGTTCCCAAAATTCATTGTTCTCATAAACTTAATTTTTGCAGAAATGGTTGGATTTGTTTTTTGACTTGTAGAATGATTGTGATATTTTGAATTCCGGCATACCGTGCATGTTTTCCATGCTTGCTGAAAAAGTTGAAAACACAATGAACAGTCATACATGATCTATTCATTAAAAAAGCAGTTCGCAATACAATGTACTCTAATATTCCTTAATTGTCCAGTAATTGTGGTTTTGAAATTTTTAGGTAGTTGCTCGACTACTATCAACGGAAATATCAGTTGTATCTGTCGAGAGGGCTATAAAACTAATGGCAGTGATAACTGTGTATTGTTACAAAGCTGTGATTACGAACCATGTGGGCAAGACTCATGCAAAAATATTGGCAACGATTATTTCTGCCAGTGTTCAGTTGGTTAGTATGCTTGCTTAAATGGTTTTTAGATTCAAACAGCGATGTTGCTATTCAAAATTTTAAAAGCTACCCTGAAAGATATATATTCCGAGTAACAAGGAGTAATTGAAGAAATGTTTAAATATTCCTTTAGTTTGGAATTTTTGCATAATTTAATATGCATGCATATATAAAATATCTTAAATGGTTACTGTGCATTATAGTGCATAATGCATTTCATAAACAACAATGGTGTCCGATCAATAAAGAATGTGATCAGAAGAATCGATGCAAAAACAATGGTATCTCAGTATGTGATTACAAAACGCGGTGCATATGTCCGACACCTTATTTTGGAGAATTTTGCGCAGAAAAAGCTGACCCGTGTAAAAATTTACCCTGCGGTCATAGTACCTGTATTCCACGATTTGATCACTTATGGCCTTATTATTTCTGCAAATGTGATCCAGGTTTGTAAATTTGCTTCCTTAAATCTTAATTGACTTTTGTAAAATAAAATTAAGCTTATAAATTAGCATTAATTTTAAAGCATTTTTATAAATTAACTTTGAAGCACTTTTATGAGAAATATGAATTAAATAGCTTTATCTTATTCTTAAATTCGATTCTGATATTTGACATAAAGAACATATCTTCTTCGTTCTTTTCCAACCTCCTCCAGTTGTTATGATTCAGTTTTATAATAAAAATATTTCTATTTAACATTCATCCCTTTATTCTTACAATAAATAATGTTCTAGTTTTTTTTCTATTTTTTTCAGTGTGGGTGTGATTGTGATGAGACTGAATAATGGTTCAATTCTAGGTTACTATGGAGAAAAGTGTACTGCACACGCAGCTTGCGTGGACAAAAATATTGATTGTAGACATGGTTATTGTCGTGAAAATGATCAAACTGCGTACTGCGAATGTTATCCCGGCTTTACTGGAAACGATTGTTCAGTGGAGATCAATCAGTGTGATTCGTCACCATGTGTGCATGGTACTTGTAAGCCAAAATTTCTGGGTTACACGTGCATCTGTGATGAAGGCTTTGAAGGAAACCAATGTGAGGTAATTTCAGGTTTAACCTTACGTTCTTATACTTGGACAAGACGATCAAGGGAGGCTCTTCAGATCCATTGTGAGCGCCCCACCGTGTAAATTGGGAAGGCTCTACAACGTGTTTGTAGCGATATGACTATGTGCATGCAAAGCCAACCACGGTTTTCCAAAACTCTTACGATGCTAACACCATTCCACTTAACTCACCCGCTTGAGCTTATGTTAGCAATAGTTCAGTCTTCCTGGTCTTACTCCGATAATCTTTTATCAGCTTGTTTGAGATTTGAAAGATTACGAACATAATATTTATTTGTATGTCGTTCTTTTGCCACAGTCTAAAGTGTCACTTTTCAGAGGCTGATAGATCCATGTGATGAAAAACCGTGTAGTATCAATTCGGAATGCCACGCTTTGAGCTATGGGTACAAAGGCAAATTTGTATGCAACTGTGCAACCGGTTGGACAGGTACCGTAAGTACACAATAATTGTTTTCGACAGGTAATATTGCCAAAAGAAATTTTTACCAAATATACCTATTTGCGTAGACATATATAGATTATTTCCCTCAGCAATCATTATTTTGTAGGGATGTATTGCACTGAATTGATAGATCTTTGCACTCATTCTCAGTGTATTTCTGGTTCCACCTGTGTCACTCGACCTGAACTTAATGGAGATGTCGGTTATGTGTGCGTATGTCCCTCGAATAAAACTGGCACTTTCTGCAATGAATCAGTTGATTACTGCAAACCAATGAATCCATGCTTACACGATGGCATTTGTCAGCAGAAAGATGATGGCTACACATGTCGCTGTAAACCAGGTATCTTCATTCACTAAGAAGAAAATCTGCATCCAGTCTACTGAAATAAAAACTTGGAAAATTGGAATGATTCATTAAATTTTAGCAGATGACATATAGAACTGATATTGATTTCAGATAAACATTGATATCATATTATTTGTGTGATGAAAACTAAAAGCATGAAATAAGCAACAGAGTAAAACTTAATAGGAAGTACTATGGAGAAGAGATATATATATATATGAAGTGTTGGCTACAGAAGGCTTTGGAAATAAGTACTAAATACGAACATAGAAAGAGGGTGAATTTGATCATTGATATCGGAAGGAAAACTCCTGAATTTAGTATGTTAGATTTGGTAAAAGTGGTGATTTTGTACAACAATGGCTTAAATACACAAAAAGTTGCGTGCGTTACGTTAGGAGATTGAAGTTCATCTTCGGCTCTCTTTCAGCAATTTTCAATACGAATCATGTAAAAAGTGTCCTTAATAATAGGTTATCAAGGGGATCATTGTCAACATGATCTGTGCTCACCGAATCCATGCCAAAATAATGGTAATTGTACAATATTGTCGTTGACAACTTATAAGTGTTCATGTCCTCAGTATTATGAAGGTGTTAGTTGCACTGCGGTTACGGTAGGTTGTTTCAAATGCTTTCAGAACGTATGATTTGCAATTTATATAAGTCTTTGATTATGATTCTGATTGGTGGTTCTCACAATGAGAGAAAGGCGCTGATGTAGTTAATGAAAAAGATTTATTTTCGAATCTCATTTTGCTTGTGGAATTTTTTCTTGCTAATTAATAACTTTTTGCAGGATGTATGCATGCTAAATAATTTTGAAGATTATTGTTTGAATGGTGGCAAATGTATTTCAAACAATTCTGAGCCAACTTGTCGCTGTACATGTCAGTATGAGGGACACAGATGTGAAAACAGTTAAATTTATTGTCATTGCTTTTTATGTATTAATGCTATCAATGAATGGTAAGCAATTAATTATTGTTGTTTACAGAGAAAGATTTGGATTTCAATGTTATGTTTAACGAACAGACACGAAATTTGACATCCAGTTCATTTGATGCCAGTATACTGAAACAGTTCACGTTATGTTTCTGGATCAGAATAATCTCAATGGAAGAAAATCCCTTTGTCTCTTTTGTTCATTTCGATCAGCAAGGGTATAGATTTTTAGATGCTATTTTAGCCTCATCTATGAAATTTGATTGTCCTAAGTCATTTCATTACATGGGAGACTACGTGATGCTTTTAAAACAGATTAAGAGAGAAAGAATCACGATGTAAAACAAGGCACTGATGATTACACTAGTAAATGTTCATTTTGCAATGATAAAACAGAGAACGGGAAGTTGTATATCTGAATTAGCTTTGTCCGATGCACGATCATACCTCACAAAATCGCGCTCATCCTTCTATCACGCGGGTACTTCTGTTGATTGTTTCGTTTTATGCGCTACAAGGAACCATTTTAGACTCGGAAAAAGTGTTCTATCAATAACACAGAATGCACTAAGGTTCGGCAAATATGCCGGATGGACAAATATGACGGAAAACCAGTGGCAACAGGTACAGCAATCTTTCTTTATAAGATAACGTGAACTTCAAATCTCTTTAATTTATTGTTGAATCCTGTTTTTTTCATGCGTACAAATTATCCATTTCATATGCCTGTAATATGAAATTCAGATTTCTTTTAGTTTTGCTTCCGTAGAAGGGAGGATGGAATTAGCGAATGGATACGAAATGGTGAGACTGTTTGGAAAAGGAAATGGGACATACCACCGGTCAACGGAAGTTTGAGGATTTTGTTAGGATCCTCAGAATCATTTCACGGAGAGATGAGTATGGTTCAGGTTTGCTTTTGCATTTCTCTCACCGAAACAGCATTTCCCGTCATTTATAGCAGCCGATAATTTCGTTTCATGGATATGAGATTGAAGTCAGCAGCATTAATAATTTCTGTACTAATATGCAGAAAAACATGTGCAAGTTTTTGTGGATTTTTAATGTATTATAAGAAAAATCGGAAAATGATTTACAGGTTGACTTGACCTTTTGCTGAGCTTTTTTATCATAGTTCTGTTGGCGAAATTACTTAAACTGATCAATTTTTAGCTGTACAGTACAGCTCTACGGAGCAAACAGATAAGTGATTCTATTCACTACTGTAAGCAACGGCTGCAGTCTGTCGTAACAAATAGTGAAGCTCCTCTTATTGATTGGAATCAGTTCACAGGTGTTAAGAGTGGAAACCGTAATTTTCCGGGGATTTGTACGCTTTCCGAGTGTTTGCTAAACCCACATCACTGCAGTTCAGCTATGGGTAACCTTCATTTTGTTCATTTCATGAGGGAGTCAGTTAATATGCTTGAAAAAACTTTCCGCATATATGACTGACTGTTATCTCTGTCATAAACAGTTTCATCCAATTATTTCTGAATTGTTTATTATAGATAAAATGCCACCCAAGGTAATTAACTGTCCAGCAAATATCATTACAACTTCTGAGAATAGACTAAAGATCGTGGATTGGTCCCCATCGAAATCAAATGAAATCTTTGCCGATAACGGTATCGTTCATATATCATCAAATTACAATAGTGGTGATGTTTTTACCTGGTAAGTTGAAAATGATATTTATAACGAATATCGCTTTGTTTGTTGAATTTTTTATCTAATGATAGAGTTTACAGTAGCCTGCAAAATATTCCGTGCTTAATACCATTCTTGTGATTACCGAATGAATGTTAAAGGTAAACGTTAAAACATAAACTTAATAGAAATATGATAAATACCTAAGTTGCCCTAAATTTATAAATCCTTGCAATAGGTATTAAGGACAAAGTTCTTTTATGAGTAGAGATGATAGTTACTGAAAACAGATGGTTTCTAATAATATGTTAATAATACAGGGGTAAATATCACATCGTGTACATTGCGGAAGATCAAACTGGAAATATCGAAACTTGTCAATTCGATCTTGTCATAGCAACAATGAACTGCTCTAATCCTGAAAAGACCGATGGCATTAATTTTACGGTTCAAAATATCCATTCGGAGACCGTTCGAAAAGTGGCATTTGTTGAGTGTGAAGCGAATTATATGCCTATTCATCCAGTTACTGACTTCTACTTGTGTGATCTGATGGTTAGTCTTTCGAGGCATTTCAATCAAGGAATGTTAGGGCATGCTGGAGAAAGAATGTCGAATCTGTGTACAATGGGATCAAGCCTTTACAGATCTTGAATTCTGGATTTACGGATTCTTTCGTTAGGAAAAAACTAGAAGCTTCATAGGTTTTCAGGAAAAACGTGTTTTATATTCTTTAATATAATAATTAGTCGTACCAGTAAATGGCGATGGATTGTTTTCACATTCTATTTCATATCTTCTTAGGGTCAGTGGACTCGCTGGCCGCATGGAATCAATTTCTATTTTCCAAGTTGTTTGAAGTATCGAGCTCCATTGCAACAGTTAAATGGCTAGTACTCTTTTCAAATGAATGAAATTTGAAAATAGTACAAAATTATTTTATGGTGATCCTGCAAAGCCAATCCAGAGTGAATGACTATTTAAAGGTTGTTTCAGGTTTGATGATCGTCACAGCAAGTTGTGGTGAATTTGAAGTGTATAAAAAGAATCTGACAACTGTAATTTTGGTTGGTTTACAGTACCATTTTGCTGAGGAATGTGCTTGGTTGATCGTACTCAGTTAATTAGTTATGTCATCGGTATTTGAAAAGCCTATTGAGGGTATTTCCCGATTACTGTATTATACCGATATGTATTATACTTATATTATTTGACTAGTCCTTTTGTATAACTTTTTTGTTCCTTATTTGATGACTTTACAACTAATGTTCCAGAACTCACATTTAAGGTAATTTACATGCACAATACATCATCTTTCTAGGAATACAATCTAGCTTTTGTTTTGCTAAAATAGGATTTTTAGAAACCATTCTAAATAACGTGTTCGAAATATTTCGTAATGAAAATGCTGATCATTTCAGAATGCTGATAAACAATTCAATCACTTTTGTACCTCTCTGAATTGTAGCAATGAACTCAAAATCTGGTCAAATTCAAGTTGTAAAGATCAAGTTTTGGGGAAGTCCAACAAACTAACTCAAAACATATATCTTCACTATTCGATCACCGTGAAGTTAGTTGCTTTGTATCTTTTTTATAGCAAAAATGTAACCTGTAATGGTCCGAAACAACACATTTTTTCAATTTGTTAAGTGCATAAATTTCTATGATTTCAGCTTAATCCATTTTTTGCATTTGTCACCTATAGCAGAAGTCATTTTTCTTTCTATCCCGAAAGAGATCTATTAAATTGAGGGCAGGAAAATGTCCTACAATTGTTGACACTTGTATAATTCTTCATTTGACTCTTAAAATAGAAGTCGAAATGTTAAATGAAGGAAATTCTTTTGATCATATTGAACAGCATGATCATTTTCATGCCCATTAATTTATTCACTGTTCTTACCTTGAACAATTTTATTAAATTTTTTCATAGAAACTGCCAATGTTTATTATGTACTCCACAAAATTGAGTGGAAGATGGTAATCCCTGCTTGCCACGACTTTGGTACCTTGAGCAATTCGGATCAAATTAAATCAAATTTTAAGTATCACAAGAAAGTCAATAAAGCCTGTAATAACCGAGAATCTGAATAAAGTATTTGGCAACAACAGTGGAAAGCTGCAAACATTATGGCAATGTCCTACTAGTAATTATCCTGCTCAAATTTTTGAAAGTGATACTCTCTCATGTGGTATTATTTCATTTTTTTATTTCTATAATTTTTATTTTTTGCAATCTTAACAAGAAAAGAAAACGAATTAGAGATGAAAAATGAAACGCTTAAACTTATGGTTACACAGCCTGTGCAGGTTTTTGAACTGTGGTAATTTTAATTTTTAGTAAAATGTCCACCTGGCATGTACTGTACAAAGGATAAATGTATGCCTTGTCCGGAAAATACGTTTAAGGAAAACGCTGGTTGTAAGCAGTGCACTCCATGTCCGAATAATACAATAACTGGTCCGATAATTGAAGATATCGGTTATCAGAGTATTTTTGATTGTTACAGTAAGTTTTTTTCTCTGCATTATGAATTGTATCGGTGAAAAGGAAGCACAGTCCAAAATATCATTCTAATATCAAAAAATAAATCATAGTAAATAAATTGAGTGTTATACACTGATTATTTTAAGTAAATCCTATATTGATTTTCCGTTGTTAATAATTTATGACTAGGCGCTTATAATGTGAATGTTGGTCTAACTTTTCCCGTTTGCTAATCTGCTTATCATAATTTCAGCAAACTGCACTCCTGGTTATCATTACAGCATTCAAGAAGGAAGCTGTGTTAAATGTCCGAAAGGAATGTATCAAGATCGACCGGGACAGCTACGATGCAATGCCTGTCCAGAATCTCGCAGCACATCGAAAAGAGTATTTTACTTCGTTTTCTTGTTTTACTCCAATCTGTAAGCTCTTAGTTTCACTTTTTATATCCGTTAAATTCATACACTATAACGGTGATAATTAATGTTTAGGGTTCAGTGCATGTTTCAAATTGTACGGTTATCTGTGGTGCAGGTATGTCAATGGGTGCACATTCTCAATGCATTACATGTGCAAAAGGGAAATATCGGCAAGAAAATTCCACGGAAGCTCGTTGCACTCCATGTCCTGACTACTTTACCACCCCTGATAATGGAAGCATTAGTCAAAGCAATTGCACTGTGCTCGATTGTCCTCCAGGAACGTATATTAACTTGTCATCGCCATCAGAATGTTTCTTTTGTCCTCGAAATTATTATCAAGTAATTGTATGACAGTTTTAGGTTTTAGATGAATCTTCAATCTAACTGATTCAACATATGTAATTTTAAAAACAAGTAGAAATTTTTCTACAGGTAGTTCGCACAAGAATACTTGGAGGAATAGTCATCCAGTTTTTAATGTCTGCTGCTTGGATATGTATGTGTTTAAAATTCATCTACAAAATTTGATTTTCAACTCTTCCGCAGGGATGAAACAAGTAGACATTAAAAATGGGATGACTATTCTTGGAAACATGAAGTGCAAAAGGCGTGACAGAACAAAGGATCTAAGATGTTATTTTGTAGTTAATAAAATGTCTTTTGTGCCCTTCTGTAAACTCCATTTCAGGAAAGGTCAAATCAGACCGAATGTCGGCAATGTGTGAAGCCTCTTATTACCCTGGGAACGGTATGTTTTATGTCCTGTAGTTTGTTTTTTTTACAATAAGGCGGAATAATCCGTTTTTTGTATTTTGAGTGACAACAATTCCCCAGTGGGTTTAAGTTCAGCTTTTTATAGTTTTGAGGCCGCTGGGTATCTGAAATATCAATTAATTTCTACTTGGAACCATTGTAGCATCCACTAATTAAAATTTATATGATTTATATAACTCCTGCTTTCACTGCTGTCTTCCTGGCCATTTAGTCGTTTTGCTAGATGCAGAGAATTTTCTACTAGAAAAGAGTAGCTGGTATCTTGAAATGTACCCATTATTCATTCATATTTATTAATACGCACAAAATTGGAAGAATTATTACGTGACTGCGGTACAAACCTTATCAAACGATGTTTCACAACGCTAATAATTTTGGATATATTTACGATACATAAAGAAATCATATTTTAAGGGTTCTGTACATCCTCGACAGTGTATGAAGCCATTGTTCTGGGACCCTTTGGTTTCAGATGTTGATGTCAGTAAGCACTTTAGTTCGAGTGTATGGCCAAATTTTGGATTTGTTGGTATTATTGGTGCCATCGCATTTCTTGCTCTACTTTATTTTCAGAGACGGAGGTTTCAAATCTGTTTTTATAGAATTAATTATATTCTCCAAAACAAAACATGATCGAAGATATCATGCTTAAATGATCTGTAAAAACGTTGACGTTGACGGGAATGTCCGCCTAAGCTACGGAGGAATCGCTTAAAGGAGAATTCTGGATAGTTGTACCTAACGTAAATCGCCTCATAAAACAGACGAATCAGTATTAACAGGACCAATAAGCGCACAATGCAGTCATTACTCATTAGTTGTAGTTATTTCAATACTTTAAGGATACGATCATTATTTTGCAAGATAAGGAGAACAGAGATAAAACACATCGCCACACTGAATTATTATCGCGATTCTTCTTTTACTTATCCAATTGTTACCGTAACACCAACAAGCATTGGTACTACACCAGACTTCACCGAAGACAGAGTTCCAAAGAATCCCGAACCACAAGTAACGGTTCTCGCACACAACTGTTTTATGTTTTGTCTCGCTTATTGATTTAATCCAGCTAGTATATGGAAATCTTAATCTTTAAATTTAAGTTATTTTTTTAAGTTGATAAACGCAATAAGCTTACTCCTAAAATATATATGAACGAATGAGCTTAGTACAAAAATAGGAGGTTTTAACTTCAAGTAGGTATTACGTTCACTACTGCAGGAAGTGGTGGAAATTTATCAAGAAATTTATGATGGATTACATAGTATGGCAGAGGGAACATCGCACATGTCAAACAGTGAACTGATTTCGAGCCAGTGCTTCAAACCCATTCCAAGAACTCGTCTTAAGGTGGACACCACATTAAGGGCTGAGTTTTGTGGTGATCCGAAGGCGTTGGGAATGGACTCATCCGGTTTTCCCATTGATTCAGCTGACTATGAAAATGCCGACCAGTGTAACTCGATGGATCCAAGGAGTTTTGGACAAAATTCTCAAACCTCAGATGACGAAAATCAAATCTTGAGGTGAACAGACAAAATTCGATGATCCTAAATAACTAATACCATATAACTCTTGTTACAAGCATTTAGGACGGATGAAAACGATTCCTTTCGAAACAGCGCTCATTTTGTTCTTTTTGGGAGATTTGGAAACATTAGGAGGTCCTTTTGATAATAATAAAAACATTAATTTTCCATTCAGCTTTAAACGACGACTTCATGCTTACCGAAATTGGAATCTACGAATACCTTTAGACGATGTGTACGTGGAGCCTACTGAGTACAAATTATTCCTGTCAGAAGCGAGCGACATTTTGTATGAGGAAAATAATAAAGAGAATAAAGATGAAGAAAGCGATGATGAGGTTTGTGTTATTAAAACTTAAGGATGGGCATGATAGCATATTTTGTGTGAAGTGGTAGAGCAGAAATAATTGAATTTTGCTCAGATTACATATTTACCTCAAATTACAATGCAAAATTTCAGGACTACTTTGGATAGCCATCCAAAATACTATTTCATTATCGAAATTAATCTTTGAATTCAAAACAGTACGCTGCAGTCAAAATGAAATATGAAATGCAACGGAAAAGCCTTAGAGCAAAATATTAATGATGATCTGAAATTAGCGAAATAAAGTAATCTGTCAATAAAATACTTCAATACTACACGCTTTTCAAATCCACTCGTTATTTTTAATCGCACCACTAATCTTTAATTTACTTCTTGCAGATAATTAAAGAAAAAAAAATTTTAACATTTAACCGCATTAGCTGTGATCAATAATTATATACAAATTACTGATTGGAATGCATTATAATAACAACCGCATATACGGGAAATTGTGTAAGAGTAAAAGCTGAAGAAGATACAAATAAAAATCTGGAATAATTTAGACTGTTTGGAATAACTGTTCTAGTCCTAACCAATCCGAGATTCACTAATTTTTTAGGAAACGTCATTTTTAATATGTAAATAAGGTTAAGATGACAATGGGCAAGCAGTTCTTTTGCCATGTTTCCGCAAATCAGCAATATGGTCAAAGTATGACTAAATTACACTGCTTTACATTCTCCATCTTTGTTGGAAATACGAAAGTTCGTGTGTCGCTAACCAGTCTCACTTAACTGTTAATAGCTTCTTGTCAGCGCACTTACTATGCTGTTTTCTCTCTCTGCAACTTACCGGAATCACTTTTTGCGGTTTTTAGAGGAGAAAGATCACTAACCAGTTTTAGAATTCCTAGTATTTAGTAACCATCTAACGAAAGTAGAACATACAAAAAATCCTAAAAGAGAAGAATTAAGATCACATAAATTCATATTACAGGATCAGAATATTTATTAGTTTATGCTTTGAGAGGCAATTTCCAGTTAAATTAGCATCGTGATCAGGGTGAGAGAGGGTAATCACGAATTTGTCTTCTCCCTGAGTACGGCATTAGAAGCGAGATCCAGTACGGCCATCCACTTTATTTGTGTTTCTTCTTTTTCCACACTAACCATATATTGTCGATGCATATGCTTTATGGTAAATGTAAGTCGTTCATTATTCATCTTAACTTCACAGCCAGGAAGTGGAAGCATTGTGAGGGCGCTTTCTGCCTGCAGGTACTTGGCAACATAATAAGTATCACAAAATTGTACGGAAGTTCATCTTAACTGTTTCAAACTCAAGGACCACATATGCGAACCAGATACAAAGCATTGCATAGCACCCTGGTATCATTGTCAAGCTCTCCTAACTTAAGAATTTCAAAGTTTGTGTACATAAAGGTAAATAAAAAAGGAACTCACATTATCGGAAGCGTAGGAATATAGACAGAAGTCCTTACGCACAACGAAATATCTCTTTAACGGCTTGTTCAATGAACCACGGAATTTAACGTAACTGGCATAGAGTATTTCGCCTTCTTTAGCTCCTACCGATAGTGGGTTTGTTCGTGTTCTTGAATTGTTTTCTTTTGTTTGGGAGTAATCCTTAAAATTCATTACTGTTGCAGTAAGGCAACTTCTTACTATGATCACCAAACATATTAACAATGAACTGATCCGTGTTCGAGATCGTTCATCCTAATTTTGGAGCTATTATTAAATGTGCCCCATAGATCCTAAATTTATAATTGCTTTCTTTTTTTAATTAGTAGGATTAAACGAAAGTTCAATCCAAATTCTGATAAAGATGAAGGCCCATCAAGAAGTTCGATTTAGAATGGTTGTGAAGGAAACGAACGGAATATTCCTCTTTGGGGGTACTCATATCATGCATCCATACTTTGCCAAATATTATGTAGTCACATCATATTAGTTAGTCTCTTTGAGAAAAATCCTATGTGACTTACGCGCTGTCGCAGGCAAGTATCACAGATACGCATGTTTTTATCTTCGCTGCGTAGCTTCCCGAAACATTTTTTGCAGAATCGTTGTGCGCAATGACTGCAAGCGGTACCTTTCGAGATGAATGAGAATTCGGCGTCACACTTAGCACAACAGCGATTTTCAGACCGCGGTGATATGATAGTCGGCATCTATATAAAATAAATTAGGCCGAGGAGTTGCAAGGTTGGCCCTTATCATTTATTGAAGCTACAACACTAAAATATTTAAACGTAAATAAATTAATGATGTTGCTTAACTGTATCTAAATTATTGGATGCTAAGAATGATACCGGCGGACTGAAGGATTTCTTGCGCGATAAACTTTCACTGATAACATTCCAGATCGCATCTATCCATTCACTCTTTTCTTTGCTATTTCCGGTCATCAGTTCTATGCAGCTATAAGAGAATAATTTAAAGACATGATGAGACACCAAAGACTTTAGTAGATTACTAGCAGAAATTCACATAAAATTTACCGGGATGGACCATTTGCTGAATCCGAACCGCGCAAATAAAATGAATTTTCGTGTTCAAGGTTATCACCCTCACAGATCTGAAAGCACTCCATTTAGTCTTCCAGAATAAAAGGGAAGGAAACTTTTCCAAGTATAACCACCATTTTTCAAATCGCCATATGGTTTGCAAATTTAAGCTACTTATTTTCATGTATCTTCAGCAGCACTTGTTCCCAATGTCCAAAGCAGGGTTCTCTTACCGACTCTACAGGAATCGCAAATGCGGCGTTTTACGTTTTTTTTCGTTCAGCTCGATCTTTATACAAAATATGTCATACGTAAGAAAAAGTACGTCAATTCAACAAAGTTATATTCACTATTCATCATATTTGTTATCAACCTGATGGAACTATTTGTCATCTACTCGTTGTATAACTCGCTGTCCTGAGAGATTTAAAGGTATTTAAATGTATCATAATCAGTAACTAGTCAACTCATTGAATGACCAACCAAAATAATTATTTTTAAACATTAAGAAGAAGACGGTGACAAGCACACCTGTGCTAATGTCGCATCGAAGATTGCTCGAACCTTAAGTTTAGCAAAACCGGGCAATGTCCTTTCCGAAGCAAGAAGTAGTAAGTCGTTGAAAAGAAACAAATACCGTTCTTCAGTTTTTTCTGATGACGACAATATCTTCAAAATAATGGTTATGCCTTTTCCTGAATAGCTCTACCTTCGCATTTATTTACATATTCCATTTAAAGTTGCTGCATGGAATTATAAATGGTGGTGTTAAACTTCTTCCAAGAGCTATTAAGAACTACCTACCTTCATCACCTTTCCCTTGCGGATTAATTCGCGACCTGGCGACACCAATGAAACTGCACTGCCTACCTGCTCTTGAACTTCGAGCACGTTTTTATAACGGTCCTAAAAGCAAGAACTGCTACTTTTAAAGTCCTAATTAAATTATTTTGGTATGAATGCAGCCACCATTGCACATACCAATTTACGCATCATCTCATTTGCATGACTTGCTGCGTCAAGCACCAGTTCCAGAGCAGCTTCTGTATCATTGTAATCAACATCTGAAGGATCCAGATGCTTCTTGTATTCCTTAAAAAGAAGAACTAAATTGTCGACGGTTTTCTTTCTTTAAACGGAATGATATCTCCTATTTATTCATGTATGAAAGTACAGACTTGCTGGCCAACCAGGACCATTAAGTAAAAACAGTGTTAACTTTGACATGAATTATGATGATCAATGGAAAATTATTACCTGCAATAACAGCTGATATCGCATGACACGTTGTACTGGACATATCAGATGTGAAACTAAAGGTAAATTTTCACATTCCGGTTTCGTCTGTAAAGAAGTGAATAAAATAGATTATTGACTATTTGAATCTTTGTGGATTTTTCTTGCATTCTGATTTCTTGAAAGCTAGATGCAAAGGTGATGAGAGCTTGGACATGAAGTTAATACCTTGCAAGCAGATCTTTTTAAAAGAAGAACCTCAATTTCATGGACAATTTGTGCGAAACGTCGCTTCTTTTTCAAACATTCGTCAAAAATTTTGGTCGCTCGTTTGTAATTGTTTGTGTATTCCGAATACATCTTCAGGAAAGGGGCACGTTTTCGAAGAACATCACTAATTCTTTAAAACAATAAAAGGATAAAACATTTTTGCAATGAAGTAACATAAACATTCATGTATAGTGCATTGTCACCGAATTCACTGATCCTATCTTAAACTGATGATCCCAGCTTTGCCTATCCAATACAATCAGGAATACTTGATAAAATCAGACTGCGCATAACTATTTTTTTTTTTCAAATAAATGAAGCAGTCATAATAAACGAGCTGTTCTATACCTATGTGTAGTATGCCAATCTCGTGAACTTTCCATCAATGCAGGCAACAAGTGAGTATTGTGAAACTGATGCAAACTGGATATATTTGCAAATAGCTGTGTTATTCTATCCCGTTCCAAGACTTTCTCCTCGTCAATTTTTTCCGGAATGTCTACAATAAAGGTTAAAAAGTGGTGCAAGAATTGTTTTAGAAGTATTATTACTTTGATAGCGACATATCTACCCACAGTTAAGTGAATAGATAAAATTGAA
>NW_018108310.1:103877-108877 GCF_000183805.2 Loa loa | reverse complement strand
TATTTTTTTTTTTTTTTCAAATAAATGAAGCAGTCATAATAAACGAGCTGTTCTATACCTATGTGTAGTATGCCAATCTCGTGAACTTTCCATCAATGCAGGCAACAAGTGAGTATTGTGAAACTGATGCAAACTGGATATATTTGCAAATAGCTGTGTTATTCTATCCCGTTCCAAGACTTTCTCCTCGTCAATTTTTTTCCGGAATGTCTACAATAAAGGTTAAAAAGTGGTGCAAGAATTGTTTTTAGAAGTATTATTACTTTGATAGCGACATATCTACCCACAGTTAAGTGAATAGATAAAATTGAACATGTTAGCAATACTTAAGTTATACTTCATCAAGCAGGCGAAGCTTGTCAACATATCGCTGTTCCGAATCAACTAATTCTTTGGCAGCAAGCCAGGCCTTTTCGGTACGTTTTCTGATTCTTTCCTTCATTGCTGGTATCCGATTCAAACTTCCTCCTGAGATCATCACAGACTGTGTGTCTGGGATTTCTGAGATTTGTGATTGTGCGTCCACAACAATATCATCGCTCACATCATCTGCTTCTTCTTCCGAAAGGTCATCAGCCCCAGAGGTATCACGCAATTTCACTTTGAAACCGCCGTCTGGACCTGGAAGAAAATGGAAATTGCTAATTGTAAGGAGGAATTAAGCATTATATGAAATCATTTTTACAACAAGAAATCTTGCAGACGTTTAAAGATCCAACTGAAATTAAATTTTTACATTATGCATAAGTGAAATATACCCTTATATTCCATGAAAGCTCTGAATTTACTCTTCGATTCCTGTTTCACGCCATTTATGTACATTTCATGCTTTGAAAAACGCGTACTGCAAGTGATGAATTTTATCATAAATGAAGTCAGACAATCGTAGCAAAATGAGTACTGGTTTCAATATTCTGCTTGATGCATTATATTAGACAGAATATTCGAGAAGCGAAGTGTTTGCATTCTTACTCAAACTTTCAAAAACAAGCTCATTTTTGTCTCAAAGATATGTTCTTTCCAGTTCTAGTTTAACTACGTTTAAAATTTTTAAATGAAATCAAAAAATTCGGAAGAAATAAAGTTATCCATAAACATTTGATGGAGAATTCCCTCAGGAAAACTGCAGGCCCATGGTTTATATACCTGTTACATGAAAAACTGTTTCTTCATAACTATTTGCTCAAAAACATTGCACAACAACCATTTCAAAGATTAACCCATGAGCAATGTTCAATTAAATTAACCTGTAGGCTCTGGAAGAGCGCATTCGTGTTGTAGTACTACCATCTGGATTAACAACCGTTTCAACCTCAGTTTGTGGAGTATCCGAAAGCGATGAACTTGTTCTCATCTCAGAAAACAGTTCAGGAAACATATTTATAAGCTGATCTTTCTGTTCATTTAACATATTAAGAAATTTTTCCTGTGTCTTTTGCAATACGGCACTAATTGTTGAATCCTGAAAAGCCAACTTTTACTTGGCTTGCTTTTCCAACTACAGCCTTTTAAAGAATTATGAATTTAGACTTTTTTTTCTTTGCTAACTACGGGAACACCTCAGGATTAGAAAAATCCATAAGAGCCTTAGATCTATCAACGAGGACTATTGGCTGCCGGAAACCATCGATATCACCAAATAATCGTTCTGTTTTTTCTTCGATCAAAGCTTCCCGACCTAAAAACACAATGCTCAAAATTCAGAGCATTGAAAAATGCGACCGTTCCACCAAGTTTATTGTAAACACTGATCAAAACTAACGCTAATTACTAACTTAAATACAAAACTGATACAAAACATGCAGTTAGTCCATTTGCACTTACCATTAGCAATTTCAGTTTTCCTGGTACTTTGATTGCATTCAATTTTTAACTTTCTTCGATAAGTTTTCGTCATCTCTTCCTGACCATCTGCGGAAAGAATGTGGTACTCGGTGACGTGTACCTTGCAGCCATCCGTTTCATCAACTTCGTCGAACTACAAACAATCTGACATTGTCAGAAGCCGCCCAAACATGTCATCCATCTCTTAGAATTCAGTGGGCACTTTGTCCACTATACACACAATACAGAAAAAAAAATAGAAAAAAAACCTCTTTTACATCCAACAAAGTTCCACCCTGCAAATCTACGGCAGTAGCTGGAGATAATTTCTGAATAAGTGATCCATCTGGAATGGTAGCCATGTTTTACATTAGATTAAGCAGCGGAAATGAGGCTAGCTGCTTGGACTTTTTCCTGTAAATGCATCTTTTAGCTGCTAAATTACCTTGAACTTTTTTAGTCGCTCTTTTCTCCTAAATTTTCAAGAATCGTTCTCTTTCCCTTCTTCCTCCCCCTGAATCATTCCACTGTTAGATAAATCATATACAACAAAGCTCGCTTTACAATGAATATTCACAATAACATTAGACACAACCACGATTAGCTCAACATAGGCATATTTGAAGGCCGCCATTTTTTATGATTTAAAATTGTAGAGCAGAAAGAATTCGGCCAGTTTTCGAACAGATCAGAAGCATCCAATTTTCGGATGACTCTACAGCAACAATTGACTCTTTCAGTGACATTTTCACAGGAAAGGTGGCAAAATGATGTCGCGTGATGTCATGAAAACGACAATATGAGTAAACAAGTGAACAATTACAATTACATATTGACAGATATAGCACAGATGACAGAGGCAAAAATGGTTATTTTCGATGCAGCTGGAACATCAAAGAAATGCAAATGCTACGGTATTGCTTGCCTATCTGAATGAGTTGAACATTTTCAACTACCTTGACTTGACATGTTCTCAATGGCTAGTGATTTCTGTATTGGATTACATCCTGCATACCGTGTTAATTAATTCCGGGTGGGATATTTTCATGAGTACGAAATGGTGAAGCACTGTTTGCAATGCTTGTATAGTCTTGACAAATCCTACCAATTAACTGTGACGTATGCTAAATTAGATAAGTTAAAATCAGATGTATAACTTCGCAGCTAATTTTCAACTTTTCAAAGTAAATTTGACACAAACTTCAATGACAATATACCTAAAAGGCTTCAAGATGACCACCTTATCAAACAAAAATTTATTCAAAATACGATGAGATTTCTACTTTAGCATAACAGCTAAAGGAAAATAGAAGTTCGATGAAAGTAAGCATATCAATCAATGATGTGATCAATCAAGCAATTACTTCCTTTGTGATAAAAGAAGTAATGTCAAAAGAGATGCACTATAATGATGGATAAGATGATGCACAGGGAAAAACATCATTGTCACTCTTCAACCAACAACAAAACTCGAACATTTCCAAACATTTGTTCATCTCTGTCAAATTTCGTTTCTTGTATTCATTCGCGTTTGCCCTTCATCCGACCTACCTTCTCATGCTCTTCCACTTCCTCTCTTTGCTACTTATCACGTTCAGTTTTCTATTTTGTTCTGTTTCAATTCTCCAATACCGCAACATGTGCTCGTCCATCAATGCTTATATAATCGATCGAAAGGAATGATGGGGTGGTATACAGCAGCCGGTTTTCAAAGAACCAAATCGGAGAAACCATTCCAGTTGAGGATTGTTCGTTGCCGGATCAGCTACTAGTAGCAGATTTTCATTATTCATAAAAAGGTACCCATGAAAATTTCGTATGACTAAAGATAATTATTGTAAAATAAGAATGCTACATTGCTTAATGGATAAGAACAAATATTTAATATGGTAGTGTAACGCGGTATTACACAGATAGTGTCACTATTTCACTTTTATCAAATAATAAAAATCCTCGCACTATCCTGTAATGCCCCAATGAATATCATCGAAAAACGGTCAATGTCAAATAAGTCCATAGTAAATCTAGATGAATTATACAAAAAACATATACTAGCACCGGTTGTTACCATCTCATTGACTTCCAAGAAGTAATTCATATATTCAAAAAGCGAACGTAAATCGTATGGTATAGCGAAACTTAACATGCATGGACATACGTGCACATAGATATGTGTCACATTCAAAAGATACAAAATAAAAATTAAATTGAATGATAAATGAAGATAATTAGGATGAGTTATGAAGCATTCCCTCTAACGATGTGAATAAACATGGACTCAATTTATTGGGTGGAATTGAAGAAATAGCAGGATGAGGTAAATTAGCATCAACTTGCTTACATGTGATATCAACATATCATTTCAGATAACGAGAAACCGGCGGCAATGGATCAAAAAATGCATCATTCTTGTCTTATTCCCTCAGGGAGTAATTTAGGATTAACTAGGAAACATACGTAAAACTACTTCAAAACTTCCCAAAAATTGAATAGATGTATGGTTGTGATCGAAGATTAAATGCTAAGCTCATGCAAAATATTCGTGTGGAATTCCCTTTTGAGATAGCTTCTAATCAATCAAAAAGTAGAAAAAAAAAAAAGAAGAAGAAAAGAAGAGGAAAAGGACTGACAGTAAATGTTGACCGATAAATAGCATTTCAAAGACTTTGATGTTTAATTTTGATTAGAAAAGGATAACAATGAAGTGAGATTGAAAGTTAAGCCAATTTCATCTTCAACCACAATTTATTTTTGTTCAACATATATTTGCATTGAAATTGAAAAGTTAATTGGCAAGAAAGAAAGGGCCACTTATGTTGATGACAAATTTATTGACGGTGAAATAAATTCTCAAAACAAATGATATTTATTGGTGGAAGTACGAAAAAGGCCAACATGATAGGCATAGTTTATCAATGATAAGAGGAAGAAATGCACCGCCCATAGCAAACAGCATAGGCTACAGGGAACAGGGCGCAATACTACTAAAGAACCACAGCACACCAACTAAACGGCCCTACTGAAAAAGCTGAGGCATAACCGCCCTCAACGAGCATGACTCAACAAGAGCAATAGGCCGTCTGCTACATGAATGAATATCTATGTGAGTGTGTATGTATATTACATATATATATATATATATATATATATATATATATATATATATATATATATAT
>NW_018108310.1:101028-103440 GCF_000183805.2 Loa loa | reverse complement strand
TATATATATATATATATATATATATATATATATATATATATATATATATATATATATATATATATATATATATATATATATATATATATATATATATATATATATATATGCCTGTCTACGTTGTTGTATAGGGATGATCATTATGCAAACAAGTTGTTTTTCTCTTCTTTCGTATGCAAATAAGCGCGACCAATGTGACTTTCGACCTCACCGCGTGTTTACAAATATTTTTTTGCCGCAGAACTAATCACTGATCAGATTACCATTTCTGGAACAGTGATCAGTTATTTGTAGCGTTTTATCAAAAATTCTAAGAGATACTGGCGGTGATAACGAAAGATTGACTAAGAGAGGGGGATTGTGCGACAGGAAGTACTTATCACTCGAACTTCAATGATATAAGTATAAAAGGAGTGATAAGTATGAAACAATACTGTGATTCAAATTCAAACAGATAACTTTGTAAAGTTTGTTAGCAGTGAGAAAAATGAAAACGGATGGAGTAGTGGAAGGGATAAAATTTGGTAAACTGAATTGAAACTGTTTTAGCTTGAATTTCGTTCAAAACAAGAATTGTTTTTTGTTTGCTTTTTTTAAGTCACTTCAAACTTTCATTTATCAATAACATCTAACAATCCAAATAAATTACAGCTAATATTTAGCAAATAGTCGCCCGATCCATTAAATTGTTCTTTAGTGAGATTTTCCGAAATTCTGAAGGTTAATCGTTTTCCTGGACAATATTTACCAAAAATATCTTACTGTATACGTATAAGAATACGTAATGTGACATAAACATCACAGTGTCCAAATAACAAATGTCACATCAGAGAAGGAAGGAAGGTTTGATCTTAGTGTCCAAACAATTTACTTGCTGTTTTCCATAGGGACTCATACCGCATTTGATAGACCTCCTCAATCATTCAACATATAAATTTGAACATGTTTTTTGGAAATATTATACGACAAATATTTAAAACTAGATAAACAACAATCATTCATCGGAAAAAGTTGGCGTAGATTGTTCTTCGACGGTTTTTATTTTAACTGAATCAAAGTTCTTTGAACTAATATAATGAACTCGGAACTTTGCGCCTATTTAGTCTTCTAGATTCCACTTATTCTTCTAATTCAGGTTATTGTCAACATTCAATAACCTCTGAGAGTGCGCCTGGGAGTACGCAAAAAATTACGTATAAAACATGACAGAGTAAGAGAGACGGAATGAAGGATACGTGGGGAGGGGAAGGGTGCTACGGACAAAGACGCCGGGAGAGTGGAAGCGGGGAGATTGAAATATTTAAAAAAGGATGTGTAGAAAAGGAAGATGACTGTCTAAAAATTTATTCAGTAAATTTTATCACATTTTTGTGAAAATTTTTATGAGAATTGATACATGAGTGGCAAGTGGCGCTGTTGCTATGCGGACATTGCAGCAAGAAATGAACGATTGGATGCTTAGGATGGTGAAGTGGAAGAGTGGAAGCAGAGCCAATGAGGCTTGAAATATTTGAAGAAATTTTGAATTCACGGCGCAATTCTTTGTTTACCATCAAAACTTACAAGTTCTTACATTCGATTTTGAAATGAAAAAATGGGAGGGCTGAAAAGTTTCCTTAATTCAGAAAATCAATAAAGTATACTTGGAAAGTTTAGCTATTTTGCATGCTAAGGATCGTAATTTCTACCTAACACAATTACACTGGATTCGATCCCTATGGATTTAGTTGTTTCGTAAATGACAAAATGGACAAGAGGGAAAGCGATGATACTAGTATTATTTAGCTCGATTTCAAGTAACCAGTCACTACTCCCTTTTCGACTGATAAAAGGACCATTTTATGATAACGCAATAAAAAAAGTTTTACGAGGTAGAATGGAAAGAAAAAAGACGACATGCAACCGGATCGATGAAGGACTGCGGAAACCCAATGTAATTGCGATTAGATGGGTGATTATTGTTGAGATGGTGCTAAGAGCTAATTTCGATTTCAACACAGCGGAAGTTGTGAAAGTTACTGGATCTAATGTTGTTGTAATAACTTGAGAAGGATGTCGGAACCGCTATATTGCCGAGTCGCGATGAAAACAGGAAATTAAAAAAATTTTGTACTTTCCGTAAACGACCTAAGTTACTTAGGGACCCGCAACTATATTTATTTTCAGGCTCTTGAGTGCAGAAGGTCGGAAAGTAACTTCTGAAAGTACTTGTTGATACACCAAGTTAATTTAAATGATAATTTCAACAATAATAATAGTAATAATTAATGATAATAATAATAATAATAGTAACAATAATAATAATAATAATAATAATAATAATAATAATAATAATAATAATAATAATAATAATAATAATAATAATAATAATAATAATAATAATAATAATAATAATAATAATAATAATAATAA
>NW_018108310.1:95986-100503 GCF_000183805.2 Loa loa | reverse complement strand
TAATAATAATAATAATAATAATAATAATAATAATAATAATAATAATAATAATAATAATAATAATAATAATAATAATAATAATAATAATAATAATAATAATAATAATAATAATAATAATAATAATAATAATAATAATAATAATAATAATAATAATAATAATAATAATAATAATAATAATAATAATAATAATAAATAGGGTATTAACTACATCACTACATCTGTCATTTAGTTCCGTATTGTGGAGCTAAACAACAGAACAACGGGAACAAATGTCCTTCGACGCATCAACAGTGATATATCATCAATCATAAGGAAGGAATGATGGTGATGAAGAATTTTGAAACATATCTTGAAAAATTGAAATGTTCAAGCACTTCATTCTAAACCATATAGATCAAGAGATGGAGGATGGAAATGGAGAAATTACTGACAAATTGAAGAATAAATCGATTGATGAAATGATCAGCATTGCAGTTGTTTGGTTGATTTGGTAATGGAATTCAAAGAAGAGCTTTGGTGTTGATGGTTGTGCTGTTGATAGAATCATAGAGTACCTCCTCCCTCGCTTCACCTCTTCCTACATCTTCCTGCTCTCTTGACTGATCGGTCTTTAGTTGCTATAAGCAAATATCTTATGAACGATATAAGATTCCTTAGAAACGTACTCTCTAGCTAACTTACACCAGCAAGTCATTAATGGTTTTTCTTCACAATTTCCCAATATTTCCGTTTCAGGTTTGTTTAAGTTAAAGATTGAAGATTATGACAATCTTTTTTTTTTACTTTTAGCCTGTTGCATTCCTGGCCTTTCATTAAGAGTTTGGAAAGTTTTTTGTTCTCCTTCCATCCTTCATCCTCCCCCCTCAACACGTTAGCATCCACACATCCACAGTTGTTCTACATCTTTTGAGAGTTTCAAAAAAAAAAGGAAGGAAAAAATCTCCACGAGCACTTTGGAGAGTTTCTAAAAGTTCTCCATATATCTACGTTTTAGTACTTTAAATATTTATAACTTTGAACATAACTGTTTCACAATTAGCTGAAGTCTTGTTCAGTTCCCAAAACTTCTATATACGATATGTTTATTTTGAAAATTATCTTCCGATTTTTTAGAAAATTTTGAAGATTTCAGGCATAATTCCGGAATGGTTTGCTTCAACAATCAGATATTTGTTGCTTTCAAAACTTTAGTTCCTCTATCAATATATAACCGTTGTTTAACATATAGCTTATTCTCATGTATTTAACAACCATACAACGATATTATTGGTCGTAAGCAAACAATAAATCAAAATCAAGTAATTTAAAACATAATTTAAAACATGTTTTTTGATCTTTTGTAATATTGCAACCAAATAATAAAATTCTTAATTAATTCATCTTTCTTGATATTGGCTAATTCCAGTACACAAAGTGACTTTGAATCTTTTGAATCAATTCAGTGTCGTACTTGACATCGAACAAACAAAGAAAATGAAGTTATCCGCAAAACGAATCTTTTATTGATAGTTGGGAAAAAAGAAGATCGAACAAAATGCAATATGCCATGATAAATATTTGAGTTTAGAAAATTTTTCCCATTTTGAAAATAATCATACTAATTTTTGACAATTAATTTTTTCCTTGCAATTATATTACCCAGAATGAATCTCTATTAAATGAATCGAAATTGAGTATTCCAAACATCTTCCAACTCTGAAATTAGTACATGAAGATTTTATTCTGAATTCACATTTTCTAAAGTGGGGAAGATCAATTGGGAAAATAAAACAGATAATTTTTGATCTTTGTTGTACTGCAACCAAAAAAATGAAATTTTTAAATGATTCATCTTTCTTGATATGAAGCAAAGAATGGGTAGAATCATTTATTATGATTAAAAAAAGATGGTGAAACCAAGCGGATTTTTTGAAATAAAAAATTATCCAGATAGAATCTCTTGAGATCTTGGTGTTTACCCGTTCGAAATAAGTGACGATACTTCTCGCAAAGCCGAAGTTATGAGATAAAAATACACACATACACGCGCACGCACACACGCACACACGCGCACACACACACACACACACACACACACACACACACACACACACACATTCTACTCGACATTTCTTATACAGTTTTTTGATTAAAAATTTTTAAAATGAAGAAACAAACGAATATATAAGCAACGAACATTCTGTCGAATTCATTTTGTTTTTTGTTTTTTTTTTTTCTCTCCAAATAAAGACTGATTTCATCAGAGGGTTAGTCTTAAAGGATTAATTATCACTGGTTCAGCTTCTTGGCCTGAACAGATATGTTTTACTGTACTGATAGCATTCGAAAAAGCTTGTCTATTTTCTGAAGACTAAACGTGAATTCTATAAGCAATTGCTTTATCATAATCAATCCTTATCCATTATGACTGGAATTTCATGCAATAATGTTACTTTCTTCCTTTTTCCAGTCCGGAAAGTTGGAGGATACAATTATTATGACATTAAGAATATGCATATGTATGAATAATTTACAGCAAGTTTTTACTTTCGTTTAAAAAAAATTGCTTTAAAATGAGAATGAAAAGATGTAAGGATGGACTAATTTCTTTCATGTTGAAATTTGTCTCCATTAACAGGATGCAGTATATAAGTAACACTTTATTATCTTTCAGGAATTATTGATTTCCTCGTTCAAAAAATTGCATGATCAAGGAAGGGAGAAGAAGGCCACAGTTCTGCCAATAGTATCGTTGTCCTTTTCATTTACTGGTTTCATTTCGGATATACAATAATTCTTTTTTTTTCTCCGGAATAATAAAATTTGTAGATCAGAGATGTCATTCTATTCCAGAATTGATCCCCCTTCCGCTTTCTCTTCCTGTTGCATGATTAATCTAAGCATTATTATTGACGCTAATTACGTTGGTAGGAGTTCATTTGTTGAAAATAAAAGATCATTTACATTAGCGAAGCATTATCGTACTGCTGATGCATGTTTCATGGATCGCATTGAACAACAGGTTGTTTAGTATTAATGAATGCAGAGTTTGATCCTTGTATAATTAACATGAAAATTAATTTTTTCATAAAATAAAATATTTGCATCGAAATGTTGGCAATCAAGGTGTAAATACAAAATGTTTTTTGATGGAAATTCGACCAAACGAATTAAAATTCCCACATTATCTATTAGTAAAAGATGTTGTAAATAGATGAAATCATCGATGCAGCAATTCTTAAAAAACAAATTTATTGGAAATTGTTAATGTCACAAAAGCGACATAAGCAAGTATTTGTTGAAGACTGAACTGAAACATCTGACTTCATTCAAATATTAAATTAGATGCCGATTGGAATATCATTTAATTTAAAATTAGACTTTTATTTTCTGTTTTATGTTCAGTTTTTTAAACAAAAACCAGAATATTTTATCCAAAAAAAAGGTACGCGCAAAAATGTCAGCGAATAGATTAATATGAGCCTGTAAACGACTGGCATCCTAAACCACTTGTGGGAAATTGATGGTTGATTGGTGGGTCTACGTTTGATGTGCAATTAAGACTCGAATAAAGAAAGACATCTTGCCAAAAATATCTGAATAATTTTAATAATTCTGACACAGGTAGTAGAATTATAGATTTTTTCGTTTTTAAATATTTCCTCTCAACGGGCATCTTCTGCGCTTAATCCACTAAATTCTCGTTAAAAGACACTGTATTGGACTAAAATAGCAATTCCGTGCATAGGAAATGTTTTGCGTAGATCTTTGAACACGTTGCAGAAATTCATTTTCTCTACTGTGCGTCTGCATAAGGTAATTGTGAGACATCAAAATCCTGTAAAAATTATGGTATACTGTTAAATCTATCTGCTATATTATTCATGAAAATGATGATAAAGAATCGAACATAAAGCAAAAGAAATTAGAATTAATTCGTTGCAGCTTTGCCTTCGATTGTAGGAAGACAAGATCTTCATTTGTGAGAAGGAAGAAAGCAAAACAGAAACAGAATTATATATCTTTTGATTAGATCATTATCGCTATTGATAATGAGCAACTTTCAATGTTGTGGAGAAAAACTTTAGGATGGCAATTTAATGAATCGAACATAATACAAGGATTAGGACATTAAAACTTCATTAGGACATTAAAACTTCATAGCTAATCTGTCAATCAATAACATTCCCGAAAAAAGTGATTGGGATCAAGATGTAAAAATAAAATTAATTTATTACTGCCCTTTAGCTGAAAAGCCTCCAGAGGAAAGTGTCATCATATAAACGATGTAAGTACCAATATTATTAGTTAAGGCTTAGTGGATAGGTAACGGGAGCAAGACAAGATTTTGATTCCTTTATCAATTAGTCATATCATTTCATTGTATTACTAGCAATGCATAGATGAAAAAACGGAAGAAGATAGCTAACTATTATGAATAGTAAACACAGAAATTATTATTATTATTATTATTATTATTATTATTATTATTATTATTATTATTATTATTATTATTATTATTATTATTATTATTATTA
>NW_018108310.1:81563-95779 GCF_000183805.2 Loa loa | reverse complement strand
TTGGGAATATCGTTTAATCATAGCAAGTCAGTAACCTTGGAATGAAATATGACGGTGTGACTGTTTTTTCAAGTGACCACAACGATGAAACATTTATAAATATTACTGCAACTGCAAATAACCGCCAGCAATCCTCCATTAATTTTTCAAAATCCAATAAATAGTTTGAAGACTTAGCATCCAGGAGAAAATAAAAGTATTGAGCAACCGATTTTCCGATTGGTCTTTTTGAATTTGAAAATAAAAAGAGAAAAAGCAAGTACTAGAATGGATCAGCAAATTCAGCAAATCTCAATCTAGACGTGATAGTGTGATTTTTCTATTGAAGATTTTTCAAGAATTGTACGAAAGAATGAAAAAGACTGGACATAATTGATATAAAGTGGACAGATGTAGTATTTATGTTGTTCAACATCAGAACTGCATTCTTCGCATTCATTCATATATGTGGCGATCCAATTTATGTGACAGCAAATTTTTACTATCGTGGGGAAAATCATTTTTTTATCTAAGTAATAGTCAAATCAAAAAAAAGGAAAAAAATACGGAAAGATCAGTCAGGAAGTCACAAAGTCCCCCTTCACATACATTGCTAATATCCATAATTGAATTTGTGCACAATCTGTTTTGTATGACAGTCCTCGCCGAGTTTTACTAAGCAAATAAGAGCCACAATGTGTTTGTTACTGCTTCATTTAGCACTTTTGTCGTCAACAACTTATCTGTTTATTATGTTGCCCCATCCCAAAAATCCGTTTAATATTGTTACGGCACATTCACCACTGTACTATAGAAATACTAAGCTTGCAGCTTGCAACACCTCAATTTCTTTTCCTTAAAATACCCGCCTTCAAGAATCCGTCTCAAGAAAGATGATAAGTCAGAATATCGTCATCCTAAATTATTTTTTAATGAGTAATTGTTCAAGAAAAAAAATGGTAATTTGCTTTTAGCAGTATTTCAAATAACATCTTATTTATTTCAGTGAAATTATCAGATAATAAAACAAATAGGATGTTGTTTCGTGCAAAACATGCATAGTTTTGTGAATATTCGCAGTAGAACTTTCATCGTTTAGATTCAAAAATCATGTTGAGCTCGAATAACGTTTCTCCAGACTGCTTTTTATTGAAAGCAGGTGTCATAAAATTTGCTAAAAGCATTTAGTCAGTTTGTTTCACTAATTCCAATTAGTAGGCTATCCTTAAATATAAGCCGAAGTATTAGAGCGAATTTCACCAGCCAACAATATTCTGAAATTTCTGACAAGTAGCTCAAAATCTGAGAATTTCTAATTCAAGATTTCTAATTATGATATTCCAATAAGCGTTTTATCTTTTTGCTGTGGTTTGTCTGAGTACTTATCTTGAATACCTATTGTTTGCATTGCTTAACAACAACAAAAGCGATAAAATGACTTGATTAGATCACCGTGTCATAGTTAGATCACTTGATCAATTTCCTGAACAAACCTTCTAATGAGAATTGTGAGGTCTTTTCAGCCATCTGTATTATTCAGCTTTCCCATAGGCATACCCAGTTTACTGTCCAATTTATTTATCTCATGTGGAATATAGCTTCGTTCTATTTCAAAGCGTGGTTCGCTGAAAACATATGATCTGTCAAAGGAATTACAATCAGTTATTTGGTTACAAAAATTGTATAAATTATTATATTACATAAACCATACGGTTCACAAACCATATCCGGTTACCAAAAAGGTGAAAATTATTGACTTGTCTGTAGCTGATTACCTTAAAATATGCATTTTCAGCTTTAATAATTGCCGTTTCATCGCATTTTGCACTTCACCATTCAAAAAGCAGTATAATACAGCAATAAATATGCCCTTTAAAATGCAAGATTTTTTTAATTCAAAAATATGAAATATTTGTTGTAAATTCAAGCACAAAAGAGACAAAAATATTAATAACCAGGATTTGGCCAAACCAGTTCCTAGATCTAACTTGATTCTAAAAGGATTTTGAGGGATTATCTGGGTAGAGCAACTGTGTTCGGTTATATTATTAGTTTAGCAAGCTATCTGAAAAATAACCTGAGAATGTTGTAAAATAGCAGAGCCAAGCATGTAAACACTGCTGGGCTGTGATGGCTCATAGAATAAGGGTATATTGGAAACACCTAGAAGTGGCACCAATAAAAGTGTCGACTTCACCGTCCTCCTAAAATGAATATTAAAAAAAACTGATAACCAAATTAAGTTTCCTCAACAAACCGTACCAGTCGGAAACTGTTTAATTTATTTCGTTGAAATAACATGTGGAATTCGTTTCTCGGTTAAATAGATCAGTCAAACGGAGCGGTTTCAAGCATGTGTTCAACTGATATCCAAAATGCGAAAAAGGACACGATGATCCCAAGTGGACAGTTCATTTCCAGCAAGAAATACTATTCAGAATTTCGAGTAACCCTAATAAAATCTCAGTTAGACTTTACAAGACACCAAATATTAGTCATGCGAAGAATAACCAGATTTTCTTCGATTCAGCAGTATTTTCAGCGCGCAACTTTTGCACTAATATGAGAACAATACCCAACAGGAATAATAAATTCAACTGAAAAGAAGTGAATAAATGTTTAAAAAAAGAAAAAGGATAAACTGGAATGGATATGAAATATTCAAATGATGGTATGCCACAAGTATGGCTTAAAATGAACAATTAATGCTAAGCCCATCGTCGCGGATAATATCCATAGATGAGCGCCTTGTGCATATGGCAACCAACAAAATGAATTTTGATTTTGACTTGATCGTTTCTGATGGATAATAGTCCAACTGACAACAACAGCGAACGGTACACCTGTAATTCTTTTTTATACCTCCTTGTTTTGTTCAGTTTATCAATCTTATCCTCATGGATTTGTGGATAATACAATTTGCACAAGTGACTTATTTAACTCATCATCATAATGGTAATTGAATGTGTCGAAATCATCTAAAAAAATTAGAAACAAGTCAGTACTGTTGGATCAAGGTTGATGTTATCAACTGATATCCATTGTTATTATTATCAAGAATAATCAGTAATCTAGTGAGCTCTTTTTTATACATGAAGTACAACTTCATGCTGGACACAGATTTAAACTCCCTTAAACTTTGAGCACCCGGATCCCCGGTGCTAACCGCCAAATTCTAACTTCAATCGATCACTGACTTACCCCAACCGCAAAAGAGAAAAGCATAATTAGGATAATCAGCACTTCTCATTGCAAACACGGTGAAACGACTATACAAATAGCCACCTTCAATAAGCATCCACATAACTGATGCAACCTGTAAGTTCTTTTATTTAAAAATGAAATTAAAATGAAACTGATCACTGCAGCGATTTTTTAGAAGCATTTAAAATTGAACTACAGGAGTTAAATTAGAAAATTAGCAAATAAAAGTACATTAAACAAACTAGTCACTCTTGTTTTTCTTTCTCTGTCCTTATCAATTTTTCACTTCCTTGAAACAGGAAGTAATATATCTCCATGTATCCGCACTTCTTCCTAATTTTTCATGACTAGTAATCACTTTTTTCCGTGTTGATAAAGGAGAAAAATGAATGGGACAGATGTCGTTGACCATAACTGCCCTTTAACTTATGCCATTAGAAAAATTGTTTAGCATAAATAGGAACCTGAAAGTAAATGACCAGCCAAAGTAGCAGTTTACAAATCCATTCCTGAAAATCGAAAAAGCAATAAAACGATGCCTTGAAATTTAAAGATCCGTTAGCTTAAGTTTGTCGATACAACTAACTTAGAGTCAGAAAACTTTTTTCTTTTGAAAGTTGTTATTTCTGTTTACAAATATTTCTACAGCCAAGTGAAGAAAAAAGAAAAGGTGAAATATGTAACACAACTAACGTATTCATATAGAGGCATCGAGTTATAATAAGAGCAATCCTGGAAAAAATTTGTCGTCTGTGCAACTGTCCACAAAGCTAGCACAGTAAATCGAAATACAAAGGAGCTTGCAAGGTTTTTATGAATTGAAAGACGTTGACATTGGATGGAGTCTAATATACTAAACAATATTAGGGCAGTTAACAACAATGCCACAGAAACGATGCTTAAAGTTAACGATACATTGATAACCATTTCACGAAGTAAATCTGGACACTGAAAATATTAGGACAAGCTTAGAATAAAATTACTGCTGAAAAAATAGAATTTTGCTGCTTAAAGATAACCGTTTAATCTCTAGTTGAAGCTTGTAAAGTTTCTTTTTTAATGATTTGCAAAAATTTTTCAACGATTTAAAACTACTTCCTATAAAAACCATTTGGAGTTTATATGCTAATTATTACTTGAACATCCTTCACATTCTGTTGTATATCAAGCGCTATTTAAACATGAATTTTTCAAGAGCTATCCCAAGTAAAAAAAATAGACAACAATTAATTACCGTCCTACAGAATCCAACAATACAATGAGGATGATACTTTAGAACGTCAATACATTGTGCATACATCGGTTCTGCCCAACTACCATTCTCATTGCAAATACGTTTTACGGTATAGTTATCTATAAATATTTTACTTTAGGCATACAACATTAATAAAGCACATCTGTAAATATTTATAATGAGAATGTCTTAACATATTTCCAAGAAGATACTGATAGGAATGCATGGTATCACTTTCTATTCATATTAAAGATTTCTAAAATACACCAATTCCTCCTAAATTTTAGATTACTGCATTTACTATGGAATAGATATTGTAAGATATACTGCATAATAATCGCAGTTATTACATTTGGTCATTGATATTTTTCTACAATTTTAATGTGAATTTCGTAAAAGTTGCCAAAATTAAGTAAATGATTGAAGTTGTATTTAAAGAAGAGCTATTTTCATGATAAATCATCATCCAATCAACTGACTTCCAATTTCTTCACAACCTTCGACATTTAGACAGTAAGAAAATGGACATTTCCTCTGTGCAACTTCACCCGAAGCCGTTTTTTGCCAGCATAATGATCGATCAAAATTTGCCATGCAATATCTAAAATTTAATTGGTTAAGGAAATTATTTTTAAATTTCCGAACTGGTCTTTGTGCTTTCTACTTTTCTCTCTTCTCAAGAAGCGAAGTCCAATACAGCTTCACGAATTTAACTGAAGTTTGACATCCTGAGTTGAGCATTTTCAATCAGTTGTATATACCATTTATTGATTCAATTCTCTATGAGTGTCAAGCACTTTAGATAAATAATTTATGAAATGAAACGCCTTATGGTACAAAAATTTCATAAATCTTAATGTGCTATCAGCCGGTATATGTGATAATATTTATCAAACCATTAGATTCTATATTCAATGAATTTCAATATATAAATGAAGGATATAGCATATATCAGTTCAAGTTAATAGTTGAAAGATAATAATTTACGTCGAATTTGCTTCTGTTGCAGTTGTTTGAATGTACTGATCAACCAGTTCCAAGCAGGTGTTTCGCTCCCTGCCTATAACGCTTCCACTCATACGTCGGCTTTCAGTTCCTCAATTTAATTCCTATTAATTATATTATAATTCGTCACAGTAAGGATAAAATGATTTGACCAAACATATCTAAACGTTTTTTTTTTGTTATGAAACTCTAATTTCCTTCTGCCAAGAGCACTTTCGAAACTCTAATTCATTCCCTCATTTTGCCCTTAGTTTGATTCATTTCACTGAACATAATCCTGCATCGAGCATTGCGGAATAGTACGCTCAGGTATTTCTGATACTTTTTATTAAATCCATCACATCAGTTAAAGACATGAACATTGAATTTGAAATGAGTCATAATGAACTGGAATATAATACTGATAAAAAATGTCACTCGTATCAAAATGAAGAACTTCTCGAAAATATTTCCCCAATGCTGTATGCTTCAAATATGATATCCGTATATGCATTGAATTGCTTTAAATTCGAGAAGTTGTAAGAATGACACACAATGATGAAAAACAACAAAGGTGGTGATTACATTGAATATAGGGTTATTCTTCGCTCACATTATTTGCTTTTCAACCTATCAACTGGAAAACTGATTATGTGTGAAAGAGCAGAAGCTCTCTGAATATCACCCCTTTTTTTTATGGAAATTCGTTCATTTCATTTAAAATAACTAGTGAGTGAAAAGTGTAATGAAGAATAGCTATTTAATTAAAAGTAAAATATCAATATTCAGCATAAAACAGGTGATAAAAGATCTGTTGACAATGTGATCGGGATTTAACGCTATAACGCTTAGACTAAATGAATAACGTAACTGAATTTTTATTTGGTAACTGCTAATTTACCTATGACATCATTCATGCTTCGCTTCTTGTCATTTGTAGACATATTAGATGAGTTGATATCTGATAAATGACATGTCATAAACTTATTACTTCATTTCATTGTTTTCCCGCGGGACATTCTTTTCGATAACTTTTACTCTTTTAACTATCGAAGCAGCTGAATTAGCTCTAGGGAGCAAATTACAAATTGATTGCTAAAATTCAAAATCAAACTATATAAGGTTGCAGTTTTCATTGCGCCTTTTTCTTTCATCCTTCTTACTGCATTTCGCTTCTTCATAGAATTTTCCGCTCTTTTTTGAAACTAATATTACGAATTAATACACAAAATAACATGAACTATATTCTTAAATTTAATTGAATAATGAAGTATGCGAAAGATCCCTCGCTCATTAATTTCTTTTGACAATTTTTAAAGAGTGTTATGAATGAATTTGTGATATGTCATTTGGCAAATACTACTTCATTTACGTTGCCCTTCAGCAAAACGTAAACAAGAAGATTGTTTTTTATAAACAAATCTTTTAATCCATATGCTTCAGATGATATACTTCGTATGAAATATGAATTGGGAAAAGATAGCACAAGCATCAACGTGAATGGACTAGCCATTTAAGCCTAATGGATTATTGTGAGTAATGCTTCTCTCGACCATCACTAGTTCAATGAAACTTGTGACTGCGTAGGTTATAATTGGGGTCACAGTCACGAGTTTGCCTAAAGTGAAAAAAAAGAAAGGAACAATAACAGTAATAGCCACCTCTCGGTGAAATCTCCTTGTGAGAAAGAATCTAATTATCATTTCATATCAATGATACCATTGAAGAAGGAAAAAATAGTCCATATTATAAAATCTTCATTTGAAGGTATAAAGAAGGTGTGGAAACGATTCTTTTCTCTGTTTTTCTTCTTTTTTTCTCTCTCTCTCGACAGTACTGACAAAGTTAATAAGATGAAATAAAGAGTAATGTGATAGGTTAAAATTTAGAAAGAACGCAGGGAAGCAGGAGAAAGTAACTGGTCAGTTTATTTGTTTGAAGAATTAAACTTATCAATATCTCACTGGTATTTCTGTCAAGAATCACCGAATTACTTGAATTTTGTAATATTGTTAATATTTTTGAATAAAGTAAGATGACATACTTATTTCTCTCAGTATCGTTATATATTATTAAATATTATTCAGGGAGAAAGGGAATGAAATCAAAGAAAGTAAGTAAAATGACAAAGAAATTGCAAAACTTAGACATCAGAATGTTATTAGTAAGTGATGTTTGCATCGCATTTGCTTTATTCTTCTATAAGGCCCCTCTGAAAGTTTCAACAAATGGGCGTTTCAAGAAACCCGTCCATTATGAAGGAATTGCAACAAATCAATGAAAATGAGTAGGTGATTGAAGGCATTTTGTGACGACGAATAAATATAATGGAATAATTAAAGAGAGAAGGAAAAGGAAAGCAAAGTCTGTTCGAAAATTAGAAGTATTACAAACGATGTGATGTAAAACAAAAGATATGTAAAATGAATGGATCAGTGAAGTAATGTATGCATACTGAAATAAATGACATCTACTGGTACTTGCAAAAAAATGCCAAGATTAATTATGCTATTCCTCAAACAAAGCAATGATAATCATTATCATTGAATCTAAAAGGTGCCATAGTTTCACGTTTTTATCGAATTATAACGAATGATCCGTTATCATTCCATTACAGTTCATTTAAATAATTCCATTCATTAGAATTTCACATCTTTTTCAATGTTAAATGTGCAGTTTTTTTTGTCACAATGACTCATCGATGATAAAAACAAGAAAGTTGTACTGATTAGCAGCTATTTTTTGGCTCATTGCTAAATAAATAATCAGTAGTTGTCATAAACAAGCAAACAGCTTCTCACTAAATAACTCTTTTCTATTTTTATTATTTTGAGAAAGCTTATTCATAGTTCTACGTTTAGTTTATTTATTATACTTGTGGTAACTTAATCCTTTTTTTAAATTCTTCATATACTTGATCGCTTCAATAAAACCAACAAGGAGATATGACAGGTAAGTTAAATGACGTATGCAGAAAAATCAACCAGTAGATCTGAATTGGAAAAAAAATCTGATAATTTTATTAGAGATGAATATGAAGAAAATATTTCCATTCTAAATTCAACACAGCCTCTTATCATTTCATCATTAGGAAATGAGAATAAATTTTTGAAAAATTTTTAAGTTTTTTTGAGGTGAAAAAATAGATAATGTCAAAGATGAAAGAAGTGGTAATAAATTTCCCAATGAACCTTCTAAACAGATGAGTAGATATTTTTGATGTAAATATGTCTGACCTTTTTATTTTCTTATTTCATATACTTGCAAAAATGATTGAAATTTCATTCATTTCGCGTCCATTACATTTTATTCTTACATTGCAGTAAATCACTTCAACATATTTTTTTTCATTCTTCTGATCAAAGTAGTCATAAAGCAATCGAAAATTTTGATATCCACTGTCAACGCTGTCAACATTCAATGAGAAATTCACAATAATTTGATCAGATAAAAAAGAAAATTAGGGAAAGGATAAATTAGAATATTATTTGGAATAGTTAGTATCACCTATAAGGAAAATAACATATGAATGAAATGATGTCATTCACAAATATATTCACCTCTCTAATGGTTTTAACATAGCCGGATTTGTGAAGCAAAAGAAATGTAACAAGGTTGTTCATGCCTCATTATCGTTTCCTTCGTTCCATTCGTTCCACTGGTTCCGCTCATTTCGTCTGTCAACGTGCGTGTATGCATTTTTATCGTCTTCTACCGTTCATTTTTTGTAAAAAAAGAAAAAAGAAAGAAAAAGAATTTATCTCAATAAAATAGCTGAAGAGTGCAGATAATGACATTTCAGTGAAAAGATAAAATATATGAATAGCTGCATGTAACATGAACTGTTACTCACTTCCTTTTTCTTGATGAAAATTTTGAAACAAATTGGAATAATTATAAAAGTTTGAAAAAACAATGGGAGATGAAAGAAAAATCAGTTGATATATCTGATCTGACCATCAAAATATGTTTGTAAGCATTGACAACCTCTCAGCATTCATTTCAAAATAAGCCTTAATGCAGTCAGCCTTTTATTTCATTTTCTATTGACTATGAATGTCCTTCCTAGTAGTTTATCGTCGTCCAATTTTTTTTTTTTCTTTTCTTTTTCTATACTTCATCTTTCTTTTCCTTTTGTTATATCACTTGTGAGGGCAAGATCTGATGAATAGATGAATAGATTGCATTGACTGAGAGATGAAAACAACTGCTACTGCTGTAATTGATTCAGCAAAGATCTTGTGAAAGTCAAAGATTCCGCATTGATGCTTTTCTAAATTCTGATATCATTTAATAATTATCATATAACTGGAAATCAAATTTTCAGATATTTATACGAATGTTGTAAAATAATTTACTTCATTATTTTCAATCGAATGCTTAATTTAACTCAAAAATTAAACTTCCTCTCATCTATTTAACCTCGACGACTTCTCTTGCATTTTACATTTACATTTTCAAAGTCAGCCATTTACAATTCAAAACATTTGGGAAATCTTATTAATTTTCGGAAGATTTCAGTATTTATAATAAGACAGCATTAGATGCATTGTAAAATACTTAGACGTGCTATCATTCGATGAAAGTATTTAAGCATGATGAGAAATAGTTTCAAATTTTAAAGCAAATCCAAAAAACATTCTAAATCAATATTTTGTGGCTCAAGTACGGTGATTCAAATTACTAACAGACTAATTATCAAGTGCATCAAAAGCAACAGCTCAATAGTTACAATTCAGGCTTTCTTTCAAACGATCAATTCATGTACAACACTAAGTTGATTTCGGTGTTACACGGAGTTATGTCCTTTAGACACAATATCAAACAATCTTGAGTGAGACACTGAAAATCGCTTGGATTACGGTAAGCAGGCAAAACTGCAAATTGTGGCCGTGCTCTTCTACTTCACACATTTATAAGGAACAGTAAGGTACGGCCTAACATGGTGACTGTGTAAGTTTTTTCGTTTAGTGAATTGAACAGATAGAAGCTGTCGAAATTGTTGAAGTAACCTTAAGAAGATTGGCCTTATCATTGGTCAAGATGAATATTATCACGCACACTTTCTGGCCAGGATACTGAATCTAAATTGTATAGTGAAATTAAATGAAACAACTGCTAGCAAAATGTCGATTCATTAAATACTGTTATCACCTAATATTATCTCAATCAGTTCTCAGAAAAGAAGTGATGAAAGCTATGCTGAAAAACAGAATATCTAGTTTGAAAGAACTTCTGTGTGCGTTTTTCTCTCCTACTTAAGACGCTTGCATCAGTTATAAGTAGCCATAGTTGACAAGGCAGCCGTAACTTGGCTGAGAAAAGCTTTATTGCCTCAGTTAAAGCCTCAATTCAATGCTACTTTTGTGTGTCAGTTAGTTTGAATCAGGTAAAACTCTTATATTATCTCAGGCAAACAAGTCCTCTTGTCATCTGATATGCGCAATTGCGAAGTTCATTTCTCTTGATTCTAAGGTGTCAGAGGTTTTGTTTTTTGTTACATCTTGTTTAACTTCTACTTTATCTTTCCAAAATATTTTTAAGATTCTGGTAAGTACATGTCATTTAGCCCAGTTTGTTTCTTTTTTTTTTTTGAAACTTGCAATATTTTGTTTACATTCCTTTCAAGTTACCCTCAAGGAATAATAGTTTACACGCGAAAAAGAATATGTTCGCTGATCATTGTAGTATTTTTTTATGATCCTTGTTGAATCGTCATTGTTGATCGTTTCTCTCCTAGTGATGATTTTTCTTTAATTGTGTCACTTTCTGAATTTCTTTTAGATACTACGGTTATCTTCATCAATTTTTGTTAGCATATTTTCGCTCTCTATACTACCATGAAAACTCCTTATTCCCGTAAATTTTAAAGTCATCATCAGCAAGTTGACTTCATACAATTTACTTGTTTTCTGGCCCCATCATCATGATCGTCATACGATAGTTTCAAATATATTCACTCAACCTTTCACTTGCGCACTTCTGAACTTCTCCTTCTTCCCTTATCTACATCAATTCTAAATATTTTTGTGATGTATCCCATTTGTGATACATTGCAGGTAATTTGTAACCTTATAATTCAAATATATGCTGAAATATTGTTGGTAATATCTGAAGTAAAAATAAGATTTTGCCCTGAAGAGTTGTATGATTGAAAGTAAAAGATGCACTTTCGACTGATGAACTTTGTTCAAATATTATGGATGAATTGTAAGGATTTCACGTAGTAACGAACTTTTGAAGAACCGACAAATATCGTCTGATCATCATTATTTCCTTATACGGTGAAGTGGACGAAATAATTCAACAAATACGATTTAAATTATAAAAAAAAAAGCTAATTTTAATAGTTTCATTTTCTGCCAGACGAATACAGTGAGACTTCATATATATTCATTACCGATAACTGATAATAACTTATAGCCAGAATCAATCATCATCATTACCGATAACTGATAGTAACTTACAGTCAAAATCAATTATCAATAACAAAACTATGGTTGACGTTTGGTGGCCATAAAAAAGTGAACTGGTCGGATTTTTCGCAGTAGTGTATTTCTTGCACAAGAGTAAATGCGGTTATACATGGTTCTCCCCAAAGAGATTCACGTCTTCTGCTTTTTATTCATTTATTTTAATCCATCCCAGAATTCAGTAACCGTTGATTCAGATAATCAGGTCTAAGGTACCGGTCTTGCTTTGGAGTCACGACATAAATGTTCACCATACTTCAATCCTCCTCAATCAGTAATACGATGGTCAGATTAAGATTTATCGGAAGATGGTCAAATGATAGATACACAGATGTGGGAAAAAAATGCTTTCTCAAACTTATTAAAACATAAACGCGGAATATTTCATAATGTACGAGCAATAAATATCTTAGAAATCTTGGAAGGATTGCTTTTTTCGCATGTAATTCTTCAATATCAATCATGATTCTCTATGTAAAATCCTAAGAAACCAGCGGAAAATGTTTCGAAATGCAATTTCTCATCATACATTCATAAATAACGGATAAACTGATTATCTGGCTGTATGCGATAGGTAATCATTTATGACAAGCTGAACTGACTTTTTTTTATCATTAGGATTAAATCGTAGTGCATGCATACTTTAAGTCAATATTTTCAATCCTTTAAGAGTAACATGGTTTTAAGAATGATAATACAAGTTAGTTTGTTATGTGATGTCAGAGAATTTCCATTAAAATTTGCTTAATGTATGGAAAATAGCTTTTATGACAAAATATGCTAAGGAACGATGGAAAAGTGTTTCATAACACTGATTTTTTTATTTAAAAATTTCTGTGTAGAATTGACACAATCTATCTATATGACAGATGTCAAAAGCACTATGGAAACTTTTGAAAGTATTCATACTTAATAATATAATTTATTCATACTGAATAATATAATTAAAGAATAATATAATTCATACTGAATTTTTTTATGCATACTGAATAATATAATTAAAGTTTTCTATTTGTTTCTCACTATTAATCTTTATGGTTATTGTTAAAAAAAATAATAATAATTACGGTTTAATTTTTTCAACCATTATTTATGAACGAATGTTTTTTTCTTGTTTAAATGAAAATATATCGGGCGGAAATTAAAATAGTATCAGTAGACTTCAAAAATAAGTACGTATTTGAAAAAGTTTTGGAATAAAAATTCTAATGCTTTCTTCGATAATGGAATAAGAAGTAATGCGACATATTCTATTTTAAAAACTTAAATTCTGCGCAATTTATTTGTCATGTTGATATTTTAAACTATTCCATTGATAGGAAGCACCAATGGTATAAAATACTCCTTCAGAATGTTCAAAATTTATATGCTGTAGTAGATGAAGTTTTGAGTGGAAGCTTTTTGTTTTCCATGATCCCATTTCATTATATAGATTTGTTAAATCGAATAAATATTTGTTGAAAATATTTTGCTTGAATGCTTCAACGACATCGATTGAGCAAATTGTTTTGGATGATGTGGCATAAATTATAGGAAAAAGGAAACTGCATTTTTGGAGAAATCGCTAAGAAAAAAAAAAGAACACTTTTAATATCGTTCATCAGACAGAACCTTTTCCTAATAACGCCGATAGTTAGCAAATCAACTTTATTTGCTTTACTGAATAATATATTTGAATTTTTAAATTTCTTACATTCCAAATTTCAGCAAATTTATTTCCATCGCCTTTTATTTTTAAAGTTTCATTTGGTCAAGTTGGTGTAAAAAAGTTGTGAGTATTGATTGTTCAGAGGAGTTAAACAAAAATCATTTATGTAATTACTGGAGAAAAAGAACAAGATTTTTAGCAAAAACTGAAGCGTAAAAAGAAACAAAGTAACAAATATTGGAATAAATGAGATGACATTCAATTCTTTTTTATCAACAAACATTTCCTTAAACACTCTGATATTTTATTTAATTTATCAATAACATTTTTTATTGTTACAATTTTTTTTTCCTAAAATAATTTTAGCAATAACAAGAGTTGTTGACAAAATGAACTGAACTGGATTGTTTATTATCCACTCAAATATATTTTGTATAAAATGAGGTAGTCAAATTTTGACATCCAATTTAAATTGAGTAATAGCACTTTCTGTGGTGCAGTTGCAATGCACCAAATAAATTAATTAATTAAATAAATAAATAAGTAAATAAATAAATAGATAAATAAATAAATAAATAAATAAATAAATAAATAAATAAATAAATAAATAAATAAATATATATACATATATATATATATATATATATATATATATATATATATATATATATATATATATATATATATATATATA
>NW_018108310.1:71648-81517 GCF_000183805.2 Loa loa | reverse complement strand
AAATAAATAAATAAATAAATAAATAAATAAATAAATAAATAAATAAATATATAATATATATATATATATATATATATATATATATATATATATATATATATATATATATATACTGATTAAGATCATCAAAGCACAGAGAGATAAAAATCGGCAATGCATTTTTACAGTGATTGAGAAGGCTGTAAGGCTCGAGAAAGTAATTTCCAGAGTTAAAAAACAAAAAGCAACACACAAAACAAATGAACCAAAGAATGCATTTAAATTGAAAAATGCATGTTAAGTGCATGTGCGCATAATGAGTATAGCAATGTGAATGCTTCAACCTGAACAATCAAAATGAATATTGTTGAATTTCAAAAGCTGTAATTTTACTACTTTTTTTTTGTTGTAACAAAGTTAAATTTCATTCAGTTTCATATCTCATTACACATTCGCCAATTGAAATTCATTAAACAATATGTTACTTTCAAAAAAATTATAATGTAAATTTTCGTCAAGCAAAGTGACAATTTTATTCAGTTAACTCATAACTTTTCGAAAAATTTACGCGATATATTTTCATATCCTTCCCAATTATGCCTTAACTTCAGGAAAATTATAACGCTGTTTTATTTCAAACTATAAGTCTCAATTATGTATCAATAGCATTTCCTACCACATTGATACTACAACACTACATATATACGAAAGGCTTGAGCTAAATGCTTCTCGTTCATCTTGATAGCATTCCGATCATCGCAACGATTTTGCTAGCAATCATTCAAAAAGTACCACAGATATGCCTAACTTAATATCTTTTTGTGATTAAATTGAAGGATATAATGCATTGTTAGTTATTTAAATCTTTTTTATCTGATTGTTGATGTCATCACTCGTCATTTTGCGATAATGTTACATAAAATGTAATACTTATTTAACACATTGAAAAGTTGGTTTGCAAGAAAAGCAAAAATTACATTACAATTTTTTTCCTAAATTTATATGAAAGAATAGCCTTATAAAGAGCTAGAAAAATTTTGTAACTGTTTAGAGGCATATTAGTAGGATATAGTGGAGATGGATAGGTATGTTAAAGCTAATTTCATCAAATCCTTGCACAAGATATGACATAAAGTTAAAGACATTTAAATTAAGTGTTCAAAAAGCTCCACTGGAATTTTATGTTAACCAGATGAAAAAAATATTTATCCTGTATGTTGAACAACCAAAATTGCATGATATTTTTATTACGCCTAATAAAATGCAAACTTGATCATATTCTAGACTTGTATTAAAGGTATCATAGACTGTATTGTGCAAATGTCTTCAACACATCTTTTGTTATCTTATATAGTTGCTAATAATGGTACCTAGTAGCAGTTAGGTATGATGTATTATATAAATTGAAATATATTAACTTCAAAAATTGAAATAATTTTCCAAAAACTAATTGCGGTCCATACAGCTATTTTTCTTTATTCACGACAAAAAAACACTCGGAAAAAATTCTCAAGGTATTATGTTAAATCCCAATTCTTAAAAGTTGTGACAATGGAAATTTAAATAAACGATAAACTGCAAATGAAAATTAAAAATTTTTTCCTTGATAATTGTATAATGGAATGCAATGCATTCTGAATCTCTGGTGATCAATTTTTTTTTTTTCTAAGTCAAACTTTAAACGAAAGCATTAAAAAGTAAACTACTGGTAAAGCAATGAAGTAGAATTAACGAAATCTTCATTTTATGAAGTAATGTAAAATTTCATTTCCAGTTTACATCTGTTATTTAGTTGATGGCATACTTAATTAAAAGTTTCTGTTACACGTCCTAACTTTATTTTCTCATTAGAATGAAAATGATTTCTTTGTCAGAAGTGTCAGGAAAAGTCTAATTATATCTGATGATCAGCCTTCTGGCACTTCATTCGCTTTTGCAATGTCACTTTTAATTTAATAGCTTTAAAGGAAAATGGAATTTCTTGGGAATTAAATTGTGTTTGACAAAATGAAAATCAAATTCCTAACATATGCTTGTACAAGCCCAGAGGCTTCTTGCGATGTTGTCAGTTGAAAAAAAAGGGCCAATTTTATTCTCACAGTAATACGCTTTGAAGCATCTATTTTCCTTCAGAAACTCTATCATAAGATGACATTCTTCTCCAATATAAAAATTATTTTATAATAGAATAACTAGAAAAAATCGTTGCTTACCTGAAAAAATTTCAAACGCATACAATTCTTTTGTAATCTCACTTATTTGTAATTCCCTTCTAACACGTGTCACTAATTTTTTTTTAAATTTTTTAATTTCTAATCATTCCATATAGGCGAAGGTTGATTAATACATAAAGTGTAGGCAGTAGTGGTAAAGGAGGAATTATTGTGAGACTAATGAGAAGTTCATAAAGTGAAGAAAAATTAGTACTAATTGATGCTATGAAAAAAGAAAAACTAAGATAATGTCAAAGAAAAAAAAGAAAAAGGAAATCCGAGGATTGCTAAACAATTTCAAAGATTTAGAAATGAGAAATTATTTTCTGAGAAAGGAGATGATGCGAGAGGGAGAGAGAGAGAGAGAGAAAGAAAAGAAAAATAACTGATGAAACCATAAACTGATAGATCATGAACAATAAATGAAGTTAATCAAACTCTAATTGGGATTGGCCGTTGTATCACCTATCAAATTTAAATAATGAGGACATTATTCAAAAGACTGAGAAGTTATGGAAGCTATCTGCCATCACATTTCAGACACATTTCCCTATGCTTCAAATAAGGGATAGCAAAGAAAGAAGATATGGGTAATTTTGCATTCGAAGAAATTTTTATTTAAAAAAAAATAGAGAAAAGGATTTCTAAATATCCAACAGATATGTTTTTTAGAAAATATCTAACAATTTTGATGGCCTAGATATGCTTCAAACAATGAATAATTCATAGAACTCTTTATGAACATATTAAGAGGAAATAAATGTAAGGAGGAAGAAACTAGTCGGGACTATTAATAAATCCCACTATATTATTGACAAATCTTTGCAGGTAAATCATTATTCTGCTTCTTTAATGCAAAATACTGAATTTTCGTCAACGCTTTCCATAAATTTTATATTAGGATATGCTTTCAACGATTTATAAATTATTTAGTCTTTTTTTTTCGTGGAAGTTTGCTTTATAATCATAAACTGAAAGTATTTTCTGGATTTTAGTTGTATTATTAGTTTTCAGAAATTTAAATAGTCGTTTTTGAATGAAATGAGGAATGGTAGCAGTTCGATTTGAATGAACGATTGGATGAGAATATGCTCCAGCATAAAATCCTAATGCTACTGACATACTGTGACATTTTATTGCTTTTTCAATTCAATGTACAATCCAACTGATTCATTTCAAACAATTGCTACAGTGAATTATTTCTTGCACGATTGTAATAAATGGTACTTCTAAATCTTTAATGAACTACAAAAAAGAAATATCTTGAAGTATAACAAATGTTATAAATCAGGTGACAACCAACGTTCTCGTTGTCTATCGAATTCAGTGCTGCATCCTTTTAATGAGTTACAAATATGAAAAATTTAAAGAAAAATTGTAGTATGGGATGAAAATGAGTGGTGAATAAGAAGTAGATGTTGCTAAAGCAATAGATGCAATTAACAAAATACGCTTAATGAAACTACTTTTTGCAATAACAATGTCTCACTTTTTTCCTATCCTTCTTTAAACATTTTTCGAAGTACCATAATTTCTAAAGTGATTTTATTAGTAGATCAAGTGTATAATTATCTAATAAATAATTGTGAATGACTGATAATTTTAACGGAACCTGCTGGCACGTTCTTCAGCCACAGTTATTTACATAAAGCAGCTGAATATTTACAGCATTTGGTAGTAGGAGCAACTGCACCATATTGCTAGACACTTCAGGATAGATAAATAGATGATGAACAGCAGCCATTTCAAAGTATTGCTAGCTTTCAACGCTCTTAATAACTGCTCAATTCAACCACTGTATGTCTTTGTATACTACGACGATTACGTTTGTCAAATTCTTGTCTCGATGATTGTCTTTCTATCTAGCCAATGATTCATTTTTTTCCTTTTCTATAGCTCAAACATTTTCAATTTAATTTTATCATAAAAAATATTTTCGTTGTTTGTTAGCATTTCATTAATTGTGAATTTCAAGTCTTTCTTAGCATTTCATTGGTTGTGAAGTTCAAGTCTTCGTTAAGCTGATCAGCTTACTGCAGAAAAAAAAAGTCATCCCAGGATTGTTTTTTCAAGGAAGTCCAAGAAGAGAATGCATGACAAAAATTATTTTTTATAATTCGATCAATGTTGCTTGGATAATGCAGATTAATAGAAAATTATCGATTTCTCCACTCTAATTTATGCTTTGGGCTTTACCTGCTTTGAATGAGTTATTTAATGAGATTTTAAATTGAATAAAAAATCAGTTTCAGCTTCAATCGGGCTGGGAAATTCATTTCTCTCCTCATGGGGCACTCCACACTGCGGGAGCACTGATGAAAACATCCGGAGCGTTCCGCCGTACCAAAACCAGTATCAAACAATTAACCAATTTCAGTCGCTTTACTTCACTACAAGTTTTATTTTTGTTGAATATCGAAACAAGACTTATTGCAGAAATGCTACCCTCATCATTACATTTCACTTCAAGGTGCAATTTTTTTATTCAAATGCTTCAGCTTGAAAAATCAATATTAATAAGGTTTATTTTCTTGCTAACTATAATAATATCTTTTGCTTTTTCGACAGACATTAGGCATTACGGCTGCTCTGTTCAAAAGTTAAAAAAACTCAGTGTTTTGAACTTTAATTAAAACCTGCTGACCAACTTCTGATTAAAACTGTTCCACTGAATTCGACTATCAAATGCATTGAAATAAATAGTTGAATGGCTGATCAACCATTCATCTCTGTCTGACTCATATTCAACCATGTCTTGCATTCATTATGCTCTCAACAAGATGTCTGAATTAATTCTGGTTTATCCAAATATTAAATTATTGGCGTTAGGAAAAAGGTACTGTTATATCAAAAACCTTTATTTAAACCAAATGAAAATTCTAAAATCTTGATAATTTGTCATATTTAATTAAAAAGATAAATAGTTGTAAGAATTTCCAGGAAAACAGGTATTGATTCTCGAGTACCGAATGGGTCTTTATTATCATTGAGGACATTTTATGCATTTGGAGCTCGTAGTGGACGAACTCCTTTGTTGCAAAGGTAAATATATTTTTTTAAGTCAAAACGAAATTTGGGAAAATAACTTCTTAATCCAAAAACCAATCTCAAGATTTCCAATCAATTTTCTTCCCCGTCTTCCTAATCTAACTAAAGAAATGTGAACTTCCAGCTAAGCGTCATAGATACAAACATACGCTGAAATGTACTGGTGCATTATTAAGTTGTCAAGGCTTAGCTCAGAGTTTATAGCTCCATTAATGAAATCGCGAAAAGTTTTACAACATGATACTTTTGGACGAAGACACCATCAGACGGTATGATTTGGAGGCACAATCCTTGATAGCTCCACATTTTAGGAACATATAGTAACTATTGTAATTAAGAATAACAAGAAGGTTTAGGGGATAACAGAAGGAAGATGTATATATTATACTTGTAATAACAGAAGGAAGATGTAGATATTATACTTGTAATATTTATTCAGGTCCTTATCACATAATCCGCATGGCAATAGTTTATGCACAAAAGCGCTGCAGCAACCTATGGAAAAGAATATCACCATTCAGCGTTCTTCCACGGCATCCTCGATACATAGTCCAAAACGTAGTATAACTTATTATAATCGACACTACATTACGTTATTCTCCGATATTTCCAAACCGTATTCAAGCGCAATTGTCAACATCCACAGATTTTCTGTTGGTTTTTCATCAATTTCATAAATGGGTTCTTTTCATAGGAAATTCTTGTGATCAATTCAATGCAATTAACTTTAACTTCATCCGTATTAGTTGTTATATTTTGTTTCCTTTTGTGGTGTTAGACGTCATTTTTATTCCAGAAATGGGATCGTAAGCAAAATCATCAAATGAGAATAGAAAAAATAATTTCACCGAAAATTTCACGAAAGACTGTGGTCAGTGCAATGCAGAGTCCTGTTAGGTTTTCAGCATTTCAGAACTTTTGCTAAAATTTTTGTTAAATTATAATCGATTTGTTTTCACTAAAAAAAGTTTATCCAACAAGTTCAATAATTTAGGATGATTTAGAATGTTGACCATTTGGGATTTTTGTTTGCTCTATAGATAATTTCTCAAACATTTTTCAAATATTTGCCATAGTTGAAATTTTTTTTTTTTCAAGATTTTCACTTGAATATGTATGAACTGTTAATTCACTAGCATTTTGACCGAAATTTTAAAAAGGATTCAGTTGGAATCTTTTTTATTAACCAAGATTTTACAGTTTGGGTTTCAGATCAATACCCGAAACTCGTGCCATACCGAAAATGACACTGGATCGAAACGGTGTGAGCAACCGGTAAATGTAGTTGCTGTTCCGGAAATTAAAAGTTTGTACATTTGAAAATATTGTGTTTTGCAGGACTCATTTTGATGTTTTCAGCTACCAATTTACGTGAATCGAACTTTCGCTTTCTGCTTTAAAAATCCTATTTGTTTTTTAGAGGACTTATTTTAATATTTTTAGTAATCGATTTTCATTCTGATATTCGAATAGTTTGTAAATTGCAAATATTCATACATGCATAATGCGGTACTGTAATGTGAGAATTTGTCATTAGTCTTATATTTTTTCCAAAATGCAATTAAAATAGTTTCAAGGGTTAAGAAAGTTTTCGAAAGAAAGTTTTCACTTGTCGTCATTGTCTCCATATTTTTCTGGCATCTAAAAAAAGAATTCTAGCCTTTCAAGAACCAAGATTTTTTCAAATACACAAGTGCTGCAAGAAGTCATTAAGCATTATCTCTTTCAGCTGAAACGTCAAAACCTCTGGAGAATTCTGCAGAAATGATTGCTTTACTAGAAAAAAATAAGGTAAGTGGCCATTTGGAATTCTAAATCAGTTTATGATTCAAGTTCGTTTGTAAAATTTATAGATGTCAATTTGAAAGGGGAAAAAAAAAGAAATCGTTGTTACATGATCTGCCATACCCGGGAAAGATATTATTCTTCTTGTCCAGTGAAGGGTTAAGGATGTTAATTTAAACTAATTCAATTTTTTTATGATTCATTTAAGAATGGTCTTTAAATTTATTTAGCAAGAAATTCAAAAGTTAATTAGTAATGTGAAGAGTCACAGGCAAAGCGATTTTAATAACACTGCTTCATGATATCACTTGTCCTTTTTGTGGAAATGTTGAGAACGTTAATAGAATGAATACTTCAGTCGTTGGAGGCGGAAGTGAAACGATTGACTTTAAAGCTTAGGGAAAAAGAACGCTCAGAAAGGGAATTCAAAAGGTTAGTCCATTTTTGGATGCAGTTTTTTGTATGTCATTTCAGACTACAACTTTGTTTTCGCGCTTCTTCATTAACATGTAGTGATTTGTAATACTTCCAGCAATTTGAAGTATTTTCGAACTAACCTATCAATTTGGCAGGTGAACAGATATTTTTTGTGTCGACTAGAACATTACTGTATTTCAACACTTCTCTTTATAGAAAAATATTAGAATATGCAGCAGAAATAAAAGTGTGGAAAAAGAAGTATGAAATGCAAAAACTAACAGCAACCATTGAAATCAGGTCAAAATGCCATCTTCAGTTTTTGATCTAAATATTGAACATTGTTTAGGCTTGCTTATACTTCACACTATTAGTGAAATTAAATCGAATAGTTTGACGACAGACATTAAGAGCGTACGATCGCGATGTCATAAAATGGAATGCTTTGTCGAACGTTGGATTCCCTATCCCTTTAACAAATAAAAAATGATGTATTTTCAATCATATAGAGAGAATCATAAAATTTCCAAATTGATTCTATAAAAAGTGCCGAAGAATTTCAAGGTTTTTTAGAGCATAATAATTACATTATCCTCATAATAGCTAGTGCAAAGGAAGAGGTAGGTGCACAGCATTTTTGCTTTTGTTGAAATATTGTCTGAAAGCCATCTTTTTTTCTCTCTGTTACTGAGCATTTTCCTCTATCTGGCTTCCCTCAGTTATTTGAATTTCTCACCCATTAAATTTCATCTTCGTTTTGCGACAAAGCAAAAAAAAAAAAAAAAATGATGGATAGCCAATTATAAGGACGTAAAAAAATCCGCTATTATTTGGAAAAATATGAAACAGAAATTTGAATTTCGTTCATGCTGAGTATATATATTTAGTGAACCAAAGGGTAATGAAAAGGAAATTAGCGATATTATGGAACAACTGAACAATGCAGCCGAAAAACTAACTCGTTTGGATGCTGTTAAAGATCTCAAACTCTTACAAGTAACATTTTCAAGATTGCATCATTTTCAAAATTTCAACTTCTCCTCAATATAAACTTTGAACTTTGGGTGGTATATTTCGTAAGTTTGTAAATAAACGAAAGGAACCAAAATTAGTTTTAAACTGAAATATTTAATATGGTATCCGTAAAGTCAGCTAAATAATTAAAATTTTTAAATAAGTAATTAGTTGAATGCCTTCGTTGCAGAGCGAGATGGAAACAGCGCTGAAAGAGATTAGTAAATAATTACCATGAAATTACGAAATTGAAATATTGTCACTACCCATTGAACTACCTTTGTAAATTTGTATTTCGGAGTTCACTATGCACTTGCATCTTTTCGATGTGATCTTTCATAACGCTTGAAGTAAAGTGAAGCTTGACTGGACTATGTTTTGGAACCAATCTTTTAATTTCACTTGGTCTTTAAATATTCAGCAGTTATTATCATTATATTATTATTACATTGCGATTACCAATATATTTTATTTGAATATTTCTAATCCCAACTTTCCCTTGAAGTCATCATGGTCGCTTTTATACATTTATCTTCTTTTGAGACTTACTGTCGAAGGAGATGTTATCGATGATTGGTTTTCTGTAAACATAGTAAGTTAATAAACGTCTTTCCTAAGCATTCCAGATAATTTTTTTTTTTTGAAATTTTGATCTATGCCTATCATAATGAAGCCTGAAATACCACCTGTTTTGCGGATAATAAGCAAAGGTACAAATAAATATGGTATGCAAGCAGAATTTCTTTTATTCCCAATGCATATAAAATTTCAAAAGTCTTTTTTGGTATTTACTTTGGATCGAAATTTCATAATAGTTCTCCAGATGCTAATTGTTTTCTGATGATGACGCTAATTTACTTCATACAATCCATTCCAGTTCAGTTTTGAAATTCACTTAAATTAAAAATGAATCGACAAAGTGATTCTTTGAATAGAAAAGAGCACAAAGGTATGATAATAAATTCACACCTTTCAGTATGAACTGTTAAAGAAAAGAAGATGGTAAAAATATTCGGCATGTTCTCCTGTCAATTGTCAAATTATAATACATAAGTCACAATATGTGAGGTTTTCAGCAATTCAAATGCCAAAGAAATAGTGACGTAGCGCATATTTTCTTCGTCTTACAACCAAATAACGAATATTACGAATCATTTATCATGATCTTCTTATCACTATCATTATCATATCAGAGTACTTTTACAAATAAATTAATGCATAATCAATCAAATGAGGATTATTTAGAGCCGAAAAAATTTTGTTGTGATTTCAACTTTTATTATGGCCACGCGTCAATAGCGAGCCAATGTTTTGGAGCTATATATCTTGACTCCTGAACAAAATTCAACAATCAAACGAGGCAATTTGCCTTATTCTTTTACTTTGATTTTTTAATACTTTTATTAACTAAAC
>NW_018108310.1:63212-71628 GCF_000183805.2 Loa loa | reverse complement strand
TAGTGACGTAGCGCATATTTTCTTCGTCTTACAACCAAATAACGAATATTACGAATCATTTATCATGATCTTCTTATCACTATCATTATCATATCAGAGTACTTTTACAAATAAATTAATGCATAATCAATCAAATGAGGATTATTTAGAGCCGAAAAATTTTGTTGTGATTTCAACTTTTATTATGGCCACGCGTCAATAGCGAGCCAATGTTTTGGAGCTATATATCTTGACTCCTGAACAAAATTCAACAATCAACGAGGCAATTTGCCTTATTCTTTTCTTTGATTTTTAATACTTTTATTAACTAAACTCAATATGGAAGAAAGAGAAAAAAGAACAACCTGAATATCTGAAGATCACAAAAGGTTGAAGTGGAATGGAAGATATAAACGAGTGGAAACACACTACATGAATACACCCAAACGTTAATTGTTCGAATTTGCTCATTATTCTGTGCAATATTCCTGTTTATAGCAAGTTCTACGATATAAGAAAATAACTGATAAGGTTGAAATAAAAAGCTCTGTGGTGAAGATCGCCAAGAGAAAGCTGAATGATATCGGTGTCAAACAAATGGTTGTATGTTTCAGCTCTTTCGCTTCAAATCGTTGCAGTGAATCAGTATCTGCAACATAGCTTGTTAACAATCATCGTCTAGAATTTTTGTAATTAAATATTAATAAGACAGTGTGTAATCGTAAATTTGGAATCTGACAATTGGCTGACTCTGTGTCTGTGCAAGCTAGAAGGGATGATCCTGTTTCCTGATTCAGTGCACAGCATATATCTTGCTTGGCATTTGTTTAAATGCGCGAAAATTTTGGTAAAAGAACTATAAAGTACTTATTGGATCATCTATATCAAACACCGTCATCAACTGCGAAAACACATCAACCACTGTCGCGTCGATATCACTGTACTGAGAAGCAACGGAAAGTTCCCTCTTACTCCGTGCCCGTTCAACTGAACAATTGTCGCTTGTTCTCTGCAATAATTTTCCACATATTCGATTCCCTTCGTTGGTAAACAATGAAAAAGTAAACAAAAGTTCTTTCAAATTTTCAACTCTGACTTTTGAAAATTTGATCGTTTCATGCAAAATAATTATAGAATAGACCTTACAACTTCCACGCCTCAATGAAAGGCGTATTTGACAATGAAAATAGAGCGAAGACTGATCTGCGAATTTAAACACCTGAAGAGAAATATGGTACTTGATACAAGAAAAAAAGTTGCAAAAAATGATAGCAAGAAGACATTGGTGAATTGACATTTACTAAATGAATGATTACTCATAATAAACGATAGTTTAAGATTTCAATAGCTTAATTCTTCATATCAAAGACTGTCTGAGAAGGGAAAAATTCAAGTACAGTTCTTTAATGAATAAATCTTATTTTAATTTTAGCTTAAACAACTGCTAATTTTTTTATATATTCTATTTCTCTTTTTTGCTCTTTGCCAGCGTATGCAACGATAAATTTTTAAACTGACGAGATTAAGGAATACTACCTGAGACATTTGTCCACCGGTCAAATCAGATGTATAAACCAAATTGTTCAACAGATATTTGTCAACAGCGCAGCCATTTTCGTCCAACAATTGAACCTCTTTTCCATTTTCTTCTTTGGCCACACATGAATGAACAGTTGTGCAGTACAAATTTGTTTCTGAAATAACCATAAAATGACGATGTTAAACCATTTCACATATAAATTAGTTTAAGGATTTTCTCTGACCACTCCATGACTTTTTTTTTATTCAATTATTCTTTCGGAAAATATCTGGCACGATAGCAAGAAATAGAAAACAAAACTGGATAAGCGTTATACGAATTCAAATACAGAAGACTCGACCTGGAACTGTTCCATCTTCATCCGCACACGACCACTGATGATAAACCTGTTCTCCAACAGTTGTATATTTTACAGGAGAACCATGTGGTCCATCCATAAGGACTTGATACCGACAAGTTGGAAGAGCTATTTGTTGTGTAATCACTCCGTTTGCAAGTGTGTCACTTCTGATAATTTTTATAATATAACAACTGTTTTTATTTTTCTTGTATTAGTACTTACATCAAAATTCCAATCATTATAAAAACTTGCAGCTTTTCAGATAAGTAATTAACTATGATGATCAAGGCACCTCAGAGTAGGAGAGTACCAATTACTTTGAGGGAAAAAAGAATTATGAACAAACTATGATTGTAACAACTTGAATTAATCTTTTCTCAAATAAAAAGATATGTGAATAAAGCCCAAAAGAAGTGTATTTCAAACTTACAAAAATATTTCGTGGTTATGATATCGGTCACTTTAAAATGTCGAATATTACCAGTTGTATAATAAAGATGCAAAATTGCTTTTGCAAAATTACAAAATTACAAAATACTCGTCGATAGAAATAATTGTAACTTACTCGAAATCATCAAGTGTTCCATTACGATTGGTGAGCGCCTTCACCTGATGCTTATCGCCACCAATCATCACAACAATCTTTCTTTGTTGTTCACTATTTAAACTAAAAAATGTTGATGCTAAAGTCCGGCATATTTATTTTTTTTAGCTTAGTTTTGTTCACTGTTATTTAAAATCGATTTTGTTTTATTTTCCAAGGAAAAAAAAGGATTCATAAAATAACCTAACATCAAGACGTGTTGTCACAGTACGATCTGTTTCTATGTAAAGGCATTTCACATGATACGATTTATCAATTTTGGTGATAAACATCTGCAACAAAAACAGAAATCACTTTTTCCATTAAGTATGCCATTTGCATTTAGAGTGATTTTGAAGTTCTAAAGAACAAAAGAAAATACCGGATGAAAAGTAATGATGACAGTCATGCACACATATAGACCCCGAGGATTACTCTGAAAATGCAATATGTAGACTGGAAAGACCGCCAATTGTTATACAAGTAACTGAACTTTAAAAAAATCTCAATTATATTCATTTCTTTGTATGCTATTAACGATGTAATTGTTCTTCGTTGTTTCATCAACAAAAATGGGACATTTTATATCTTTTTGTCGCAACATATTTTGAACTTTTCACTTTGAGAATCAAATGACAAACCGAACGTTGTCTTCGTACATCACAAAGAGAGAAGGGTACAGTCAAATTAACATTTTTCTTGAGAGTGGCATCTATCCGACATAAGCTGTTATCATAGTGGCCTTTCACATAAACATGTCCTTCAAATTCTTTTTCTGTCGTAAAAGTGATGGACATACTATCTGCTGCACATTCTAATATCGGCTCCCCTGCAAATGGCTGCATCAATGCACTCGAAATCTTTACAGACACGGAACTATTCAGTGATGGGATGATCCCAAAACTAAATTTTTTTGGGATACAGAAACTTCCAGAAGCATTAATTGTTAACCATTCTATGATCTAAGTCCAGTATTTCTAGCTACTTTATATTCCTGAAAATGCTTCAGCATTTCAAAATTTTCTCTATGTTTTCCACCTATCTGCAGGAATACGAAAACGAATTAACCCTTTACTCCGTTATCGATTGTATTGCCGGATACTCTATATACCTGCAAATGCACCATTTTCATAATTTCTTGACTAAATTCAACAAAAAAAGAAAAAGATTTGAGGGATGCGCGGAAATAATAGAATATGTCAAGTTACCAGGCACTTTTTCAAAACATTTTTTTTACAATTGTAATAATTTCGACCACCAATATGCGACATGGCGCACCTGTTTCAGCTTTTACATGAAACATTAACTTCTAAAGAATGCGGTACACTTGAGCATATTAAGAAAAACATGAATAGGAAAATCTTATGATGAAAAATTGCATGACAGACTAAGGTGAAAAATAACAACACACCGTAAAAACACAAATAAAAATGATAATGTTCACAGTAATTTGTTTTCGATCCATAGCCACTGTGATTGCCTATCAGAGCAATGCCGGAATCATAAAACTTCGCAATATAATGGTATCGAACTGCTTTCGAACTTCTGGGAAAAGCTGAATTAGCTCTTGATATTAGTACTTCGGATGGATGACCAGTGCTGAAAATCAATCTTAATGGAGGTTTGTAATAATGAATCCACGGTTCGAAGAATTTATAATATGGAATAGAAACTCCAGTTACTCTAAAACCATTTAGTTCATAGTTAGTCCAGGAGTACTTCGTGAAACCAAGTTTTTTTTTCCATCAAAAATCTATTATTCTGACAATTATAGCAAAAAATGCAGTTTTTCGAACCTTTTATTATTGAGATTTATTTGGAATGGTACAAAGAACCTGAAAATATTGTTTAGGGTTAATAAAAAGTAATTTTGATCTGAAATTGAAGGTAGAAAAATAACCCTGTCCTATTCGGCCTGGCAAAGAATCACGAGAAAAAGAAATTCCCATATAATTACATTTCTTTTTTCAGGCAAAAAACACCAAAATTTGCCCTCTTCCTTTTAAAATTTTTCCAATCACCACTGCTGCTAAATGCAGTCCCATGCTCAATACTTTTTATTCAAGTTTCTACTACATAGATATTACTGCTGTATATAATCATTTCGCGGCGGTACCAGACTAGCACTGATGAAAGACTAATTAAACAGATATGATAACGAAGAATACTAACTGTTGAAGTATTTTGCAAGAATTTTAATAGATTATTTCAACAACTTGAAACGAATTGTTAGATATGAGCAGCATAAAAAACAGATCAATATAAAATGTGCGAAGCAGTGATATTTGTAGTAATATATGTTCAAATAATGGCTATAAATTGAGAATAAAATTTGAAGAGTGCAAAAGTTTATAGAAAAGTCGAAGAGTCACTTCCTATGTTATTTTATGTAACTAGATTTACTTATGAAGAATAATTCCACGTGAAAAAACCATTCAAGGACTACGACGTTATGGAAAATTGTCCCTCAATATCATTTATGTTATTAAATTATTTCTTTGAAAACTGAAATTTATTTAAAATTTTATATGACATTTCCATTCCTTTCGATAATCATATATGAATATTTTTTAACCTCAAGTGAAAAATGTTAGCTAGCTGATGTTAACATTTTTAAAGGACACATTCTGAGAATTTTTTGAATATTTGGTATAAGTATGACGAGGAAATGGAAGCATATAAAAAATGCTTGCAGTAGAAATGAATGGAATGAAGAAACAAAAACAATGAATAAAGATTCCGTCTCAACAATAATTCCAATCTTTAATCTTTCAAAAACCTGACTTCGTCTCAACTGTTGCATATCCTCGCATTTTCAAGTCACCTCTCACAAAAATTTTATTGCCACCTATCATACAAATTTATCCAAATTTGAGATTTTTTTAAGGAACCTTACTTTTGAGGTTAACGAAAGCAAGCTTTAAAAAAAAGGTGATGAAGTTCAACAGTAGATGACTGTATTACTTTGGAAAATGTTTCAGAAACCTCGAACAAGTTCTACCAACTCATTTTTAGTCTTAAAAAATTACAAAGATTTGTTATCTTCAAGAAACTTTTTTAGATCCTTTTTGAAGAATGATCTTCAGTGGTAGGTGAAAATTGGTTGTCCTTTGTTGAATGGAGAAGTTTAAAGTTTTTTAAGGTCAAATATCAAATTTTCCCATTATTTACAGATATATAAGGCGCGGTGTCTAGTGTGAAGTGAACGTATGTATAAGATGAAAACTAAACCAAGGCCAGCGCTGCACCGCAAGTAAATATTGGAAGTAGATTTTCAATAAACTTTCGTTAAAGATCGGAAAGAGATGTGGGAGGGCGGCAAAGGTAGAAGTTGACTGATTGTTGCTGTCGATGCCCTGAAATTAGCAAAAATTATAGGAGTTGGGCTGTAAAGTGAATGCTAAATTTAAACAGCTTTGAGACTTTTAACAGATACACTAATCATAGAAGTGGAAAGGAACAGCGTGACCTTGCAGTGAAAGTTCATCATGCAGATTCTTAATCGAAATGAATAAAGAACTTTGCAATCATTTCGAAAAATTGGATTGAAGTTTTGAAGGTACAATTCACAATAACAAGCTTATCATGCATACCTTTTCCTTTTTGCTCTCAATTTTAACCACCTTAATTGTCATTAGACTGAATTTTCGATTGTTATATATCATTAAATTATTACTTGAATGTTGAACCATATTTTTCCAAATCTCATATATAATTCGAAAAGCATATCATCGAGGTTGAGTTGCTTGTGCATATTTGCTACGAGCATCAAATAAGTTAAAATAAACCGTTAGGAAGATCAATTATGTATCATACTCAGCTGATAAACCTAGATACCTCTAGTCTTAACTGGTGATACGATGGTCAATTTCTAAATTCATATACTCAATTAGGTATGAAATTAAACTTCCAGTTTAAGGCCACTGCTTGCTTAACTACTGAAGTTCGTGTCATCTAATACCTAAACCTAAGTGGAGTGAAAGAACTTTGCTGTAGAAAGTGAAATAACTGAAGAGCTAATTTAAATTATATTGCTTTGAAGCGCATGCTGTTTATTGATGCCGAGCGATGCTAACTTTATCGGCAAATAACAGAATTTTCGCACCAATGGTACTCCGACCGTTAATTGAGTAATCAGAAAAAGAGAGTGTTCTGCTGAAGACCACTTAATCAAATCATTAGTAACCAAAAGTGATACTCGTAATAAGGTGAATTTCAAAACTACCATTTAATACATGAGAAAATATATTAACAAAATATATGTACCATTGTTTTCATTGGTAAAATATCGTCCCAGTCAGGAATGTAAATAAAATTGAGTTTATTTGACAGTCTATTTTGGCTGTAAATATTGCTGCTTCTGTTCGTGGAAAAAAAATAACTGTTAAAAAAATAATGATAATAAAAGGACGGAATATATATAGCATTAGAGCTTGAAAGGTTTAATCAATCTACTAAGAAGATCAAAGTTCAATTTTTTCCTTCCTTCAGGTTTATGAAGTCGTAATTTGTCGTGGGGAAGCTCATAAATGAATGATGAGTTTCCCCCCCCCCCCGTGGTGTTCTAATGTAGATGACCTTATGACGTGTTCCGATCGAGTTGATCTGTTTATTGAACCAATGCTGGAATGGCTTTCAATCTTCTTTGGAAGGTATCTAGATAGTCCCCCTCATTTATGAATAGCATTAAACTACTGTAGATAAAAGAAATCCCGCCACCCGTGGTAGATAAAACAGGTAACTCCCATGAGAAACAAGAAAAGTAATTAACGTTTTGTGTTTTAAACAGTCAGTAACAACAATGGTGTTTTAATTTTAGATTAATGGCATATCAAATTTTTTTCGTCGTTAAAGAAGTTGAATTTGTCATATTTTCAGCCAATAACAAATTCGCAGCAACTGAATTTCACATAGACGAGAAGTTAAAATAGAAGAGATATTTTTTTACAATAATCTGTCCCATCTCTTGTCAACTGACAGCACCACCCTACCGCTATCATTAGACCACATCAGAAGTATCTTCCCACGATTAATGGACATTTCCGCCGCCGCCTCTGTCGTTCTCTCACTGCTGTGTGAGGTGGGTATTTCATGGCCGGCCAGCATGGCGTTGTAAAGTGTGAGGGGCTGTTGACGATCAGGTCGAGATTCGTGAATCTGAATCTGGAAAGTGGGCGATTTCTTGAAACAGGCTTTTCCGGGAGCAATAAACACTGATGATGACTAGACGAGCCTGTACAACAATGCTTGACTGGTTAACTGACAGCAAAAAAGGTCTGTAACTATTGCTTAACGGAAAATGAACTTTATTAATGATGTTGATTTCGATATTATGTAGTTTTTCTTTCTTTAAGTAATGAATATTATCAAAATTCCATCAATGGTGTGTCATATTCCGAATTTTAGACCGAAAGGATGATGGAAATGGAGGATACGCTCGGTGGCATAGTGTTGGGAAAGATCTTATGGTCCTTGATTTCGGTAACATCAATCACTGTGCAGATATAGCAGCTTTTGATTTTGGTAGGTTACTTTTCATCACAATACATAATTTGCCAATGCAGTATAAGTGTTGCACCTTCTTTCCAGAGATATACTGTAGTCAGTCATCGATGGCGGATTTGTAAGTTATACATTAATTACTTCAGCTTCTTTAATCCATTCCCCATCCTTCCATTTACTCCATCTTATTGCATTCACTTACATTCCATTGCTTCAACTTTCTCCATAAAACAAATGAAGTAACGGTAAAAAAAAAGAAATGCGAGAAACGAATAGATTCAAAGCGCTCAATTTATAGGTCGAGGAGGAAAGACATAGTGGCAAGGAAAAATGCACTGAGGCGGTATGTTGTAGGGTTGAGGATTTTTGCGAATAGATGCTTTGTAGTTCCAGTATTTTTGATGTGTTCGTTGCTGTTGAAATGGGATATATATATATATATATATATATATATATATAGTTAGTTAGGGTT
>NW_018108310.1:51952-63106 GCF_000183805.2 Loa loa | reverse complement strand
TAGTAGTAGTAGTATATATATATATATATATATATATATATATATATATATATATATATATATATATATGTAGTTATTGGGGTTGGTACTAAATTCTTGACATATTAGTCGGCCATAATTTATGCAGTTGGAATATTATGATTGTTTGGTTCATTCTAGGATTTTGTTTTAAAAAATTAGATTTATGCAACACAAATGATGTTTCACACTTTGTTCTTTATTATGGCAAAGATTGTAAAGCGTAGTCGGGTCTCTTTAATTGATGTAATTTTGCTTGAGATGGTACTGTGATAATAACGAAATCTGGCAAAACGTTTCCTGAAAATGAGGATGACTGGCAGTTTTTCTGCGAATCTGTACCACATGCCTTGACCGACATTGTTGGGAAGGATTTCAAAGTAGTGATATTTACGAATCAGCGAGGCATACAAGTAAGTAATTCATATTCAAACTTGTTTCTTCATGAATAAAATGGAATACATGCAGTTAAAGTTTTTCGACCATAGCGGGATGATTTTACTGTTAACTACTACTTAACAAAGGAAAAACAACGCAATTGATAAAGCTTCGCCAATGTAGAAGTAGAATTACTGTAGGGGTTTTTGTTATAGTTTCGTGCGGGTTTGCGGATTGTAGTTCCTTATTTATAGAAGGGCTCTCAAGATCGTGATGCCTTCTGCAGAAAAATGGAAAAAGTGTGTCAGGAAATCAACATTCCCGTACAGGTATCTCTTTAATCTGTTTCGAACATGGAAGTCAAATTTCACGAATCCACTTGCTTGTCTTCAGATGATTCAATATTTATTGACCTTGCAACAGACAATATCCAAGTTATTATTAGAATAACTTAATTCAATGACTTGTCTTTATTATTTGCTGTAATCGCTAGAGTCAGAGAAGACTGACTGTAGATGTAGCATAGGCTGACTTTGGCATAACCGTGGTAGAACACACATGCTCCGTATGTTTACAGTTAAAGAACTAAGCTGTTCGTTTTGCGTTGTCTTTTCTTTTTTTCTTTTTTTTGTTGATGAATTCAAAACGTGCTTTTTTATCTTCTACCTCTAATCAGTCATGAAGGCGTTACATCCTTTCGTTTTCCTTTCAGTGTGTTTGAGCTTTTTTTTTTTCTTTTTCATGTAGTTCATCCTGCAGACACGAAAAGGGAAAAGATAAAACGAAAAATGAAAAATTATGAGCAGGAACTGAGAATTATCACCGAATTTTTATCTGCAGTTGTTAGCAGTTTTCTTAAAGTGCTTCACTTGTTAGAGCTGACGGCTGACTTTTACTTTAGTTTCTTGCAGAATATCTGTCTGTTTCTGATGCATTAAATTGTTAAATGTCGAGATAGGGAAAGAATCTGAATTGTTGCAAACTACGAACTATTTCTAGTCATCACTTCTAGTGATTTAAAAGGAATACAAAACATTATGCCTACTGCTTCCAATAAGTTACAATGCCGTTATTTTGTACTGTGGGCAAATCATCATGCTTATCGTGTTGATGAAGAAATAGTGCAAAAATATGATTTAGTAAATTGAGGTATTTGTTTCTCTGGGAACACTGCAGTACCGTAAGCCATATATTGGTATGTGGAATTATTTTGAAAGTCATGGAAATGGCGGTATTTCAGTCAATCGGCAATCATCATTTTATGTTGGTGACGCTGCAGGCCGCATACAGACAAATGTTTGTCTTTTTTCCACGTTTATCTTCTCGTAGTTTCACTGTTTCTCCATTATCTCGTGTATCATTTATTGTTGGACTCATCGTGTAAGTAACTGTTGATTTCGTTACGCATTAATCTTGTTCTACTCAGTTTTCATCATATAATATTAGTGAACTGTTAAACAAAGTTATGAATGGAAGCTATTAAGTTGTATCCAATTTATTTGAAGATTCGAAAAAAAAAGATCATTCAGCTGCTGACCGTTTATTTGCTTTGAATTTCGGTATTAAATTCTTCACACCAGAACAATACTTCTTGAACCAGGTGGACGTTGAGGAGTATACATTACCGTCTTTTTTACCGTCATCCCTGTTGGATGAGAAAGTTAGCTTGTTTGATCCAGGTTTGTCCTTTTCTCTCGTCTAGATCATTCTTTAGTAGGTATTTTAACGTAAAATAACGGATTTAGCTGCACAAACAACGGTTTCATTAATATCTTGATAGTTCTGTCATTATGTTGTCCATTCTTAGCTTTTCTTTCTCCTTAGTTGTAAGCTACACTGTTATGTTACTATGACCTGAATTCTTGATTTCGCACGAATTCATCACAAATTTGGTTCTTTTTAAAGATATAATTTTCCTTACATCATTTCAGAAAATACTTCGATACCAGGTAATGGTTTGGAAGTGCTTATATTCGTTGGTTACCCTGGATGTGGTAAAAGTAGTCTCGCTAAAAAATTAGCTGCACAGCACGGATATGGTATAGTGAATCGAGACACACTGAAAACCTGGCAGAAATGTGTTGAGAATGCAAAAATTCTTTTGAAACGACAGCAAAACGTTATTGTTGACAATACTAATGCTGACAAAGAATCGAGGTTTCATCTCGCTTGTATTTGTCTCCTTTCCGGTTTATCCTTACTGTGCAGTAGATTTGCAAAATCATCAAATATTACTGATGCGGATAGTTGCTATTACTTTAAAACTATAGAATTTTCGAACCTAAACAGCCCTGTGATAGGTACACTTGAAGTTCGTCTGATTTCATAAAATATGTTTAAGCCTTCATTAAAATCAATAAATTAAGGAAATTTGGGACTGATATGTTTCATAGCATATTTTAAGAAAATCTGCAGCAAATAATTGCAAATATCGTACTATTATTGATACTAACGAAAAATATATTGGGAAAACTTTTTAACCTTTCAAACTTTCTAGTTTTTATTTGAAAGTTGTAACATATATGTATCATGTGCATTTACTGTTCCGTGCTACCCTTTGCATCATTTTATTAAACTTAAGGAAACGATACATCAGTCTTGCTAAATCATTTGGAGCTGTTTCGCGGTGCTTTTTATTTAACTGTACACTGGAACAAGCAGCACATAATTGCAAATATCGTGTTATTATTGATACCGACGAAAAACACATTGAAATTGGCCGAATGGTACTTGATGGTTACAAAAAAAATTTGAAGTACGTTTTCCGTTCATCGACTGTAAATTCTGATCACTGTGGAGGCATTTCGGACAGTTTACATCATTTCCATGCCGAATAGATAAATTCTCGTTTCTGGGAAGGAGAAGGAGTTCATTCCCTGACATGCTAAGATATAGCGCTATCTGCTGGAAGTGAAAAGTGCTCGGCAAGTAGATTTGCATTGGCATGGATTTCAGCATAAATTAAAATAGAAATTCGTTCCGTAGTAACTCAGCCTGTTACTTATGAATGTCTATTTGAGGAACCAAAATTATCGGAGGGATTCTCATCAATTGTGAAAGTAAACTTTGTGCCGGAATTTGACTGCCGTGAACACGAAGCAATATATCGGATGTATTTATGTGATTCCTGATAGAGATGTCTGAAATTTATGTAGTTTGTATCGTTGTTACATGTTTCTATCGGATGTATTTATATAACTCTTGAAATTTTTTAGGAATATTACACATTTCAACAAGTTAAAATAAAGTGAAGTCGTTTTTTCCTGTGTTGTATACTGTCAAATGTTGCTTTTAAATGAACATTGGTCATACTTTGACTATCTTCTGATGCCTGTATTACACAGTCGTAATATAATTATAGGTCTTCTTCACGGACAGCCTCTTTTGGCGGGGGGAGAGGGGAGAGAGTTGCGCACCCTAATGAGGTTGCAAGCTATGCTGATGATCGCGCATGCCCCCGGTAGGGTATCCCATGCCAGAGAGATCTCAATTGAAGGGTCAGACAAAGTGCATCCACGGATAGGATGAACTTTCTAGCTTCCAGCAACCGTTCTAGAAGGCCAACTCTGATTCCAAACTCGGGCAGATGAAGCTCGTTTAACTTTGTAAAGATCTATCTAAGAGAAGGGTCTTCTTACGAAACCTACGTTCTGGGGACTTAACTGTCGCCATTCTAGCTCGTTAGCCCCTGGCATGTGATTCTTAGGAGCGGTGGGCCAATTCTGCGCACGCTGTGTTTCACTTAAAAAATCTGTGCCGGCTGAGGGATGGATCCATATTTGTAATGTTTTCAACAAGCGTGGGTAGAGCCTTTCCCAAATTTTCGTTTGTGAAGCCTAACTTTGAATAGAATTAGAGATAGTTTAAATATTACAAGAATATTTGAGTAACCAGTGACTCACAAATACTATATTTGCGGTAGCAAAATGGGAAAATTTTCGCTGGTTGTAAAAATAATTTTCGGAATCTGACTATCGTGAGCTTGAGACGATACGTCGGATAGAGAGAGCCGAAAAGCTAAGCCTGTCCAGCTCTTTCACAACCGAGAATTTCTCTGTTTAGACAGGGTGGAGTTTGGAAGTGACCCAGAAGAACAGATGCCGATGTTACTGCGCTGTGGAAGAAATAAAGCTAATGAATTGATGGAAGAGCAACTTAACAGGAAGGATGGATTCGGTGAGGGTTGTTGCCGTATGGGCTGTCTTGCTTTGCACAGTAACCGAATGACACGCCTTCACGATGAAAAGTACATATGTGGTATTTATGGGCGTATAATGTCTTTTTGCCGTGGGCGGTATGATCGACCGCTTTTTGCATCAGTAGAACTTCCGATGTCCGCAACTGATAACACATTGTTTCTTTGATATCAAATTGAAGACTTTTAGCGGTTTTAGAGATCTCTTCTCTAAACTGCAGAGGTTTTCTTACAGCAGTGGGGGTGTTTGATACTGTAGAGATTTTGATGACTGTCTGTTTGAGTATGATTGCGTAACAAATTAGTTAGTTATTAAAATGAATTACTTCCTCTTACACACGGAATTTCTCATCATAGTATGGCGATCATACCGGCTAAGGAGGAGCTACATAAGATTTCTGAGGAGTTTTCAGGAAGTTCAGATAACATTGCTTTGTTTAAACAGTCAATTCAATTTCCCTATTCATTGGTGATTTAACTGGTAGGAAAATAGCATGATTTAATGGTTTCAGTAAGTATGTGTGAGGAAGTTGTGGGATTCCCCTATCTGGAACTTCACTTTTATGGAGTTAAACCGCACTAGCTACATCGATGAATGTTAATCATAACTGTGTCGTTATACAGAGCCGTATGACCAATATATAGTTTAGTACGAAAACTATAAGATATCAGATTTTCTAAAAATTTGAATTTGCTTTGTTACAGATAGGAAAGGATGTCATCCTGTGATGATGATGAGGGACAAGACAGTGGAAGAATTTGGATCAAGAAATGTGTTAGTGCAGAGAAAAAAGGTAGTTACTTGAGCGTTTTTGGAAGAACGTATGAAAACAGTTGATATCCAAACATCAATATTTAATAGTTCCTCACGAAGTGTTGCACCTTGCGTATAAAGGAATTCAGCTGTTGTTTGCGTATGTTTTTCCAAACTGGTTGTTGTATTTATTTTCAGATACAGCAATAAAGTATGTAAGTTTGATAATTCTTGTGGTTCAAAACGCATCACAAGTGCTAGTTATGCGGTATGTGCGGACCCGACCGCGTGAAATGTTCCTCTCGACAGTGGCAATTTTTTTCGCAGAAGTTGTCAAACTGATCGTTTGCATCTTGTTCCTTACTATTCAGGAAAAGAGCTTGATAAGGTTAACTGGATACTGTTATTATTGTTTTGATGTTGGTCACCAGGGATGCATTTACTAGTGGCCTTCAGAGGAAGTTTAACTCACAGAAATGAAGTTCGCCGTAGTTTTCGTCGAGAGACTATTTCGGAGAAAGGTTTTTGAAGGTAAGGCGCTGTTGTGCCAGTGAAAAATTAATTAATCAAGTGAAAGATGTTGAAGATGATTTCAATGTATCCCCATTAACGTTGAAACTGAGGTGCACAATAGTTCTGTTATTAATAAATTTCAGTGTACTCATCCTTAGCGTTCTGTTGTATATTTTGCTTTGCCAAATTTCCATAGAAATCCCAACAATGTTTTTGGATTCCTAAAGGAGTGCATTTGATCGATCGTTGTCAGTATCATAATTTGTTTCCAGATGTTTGAAAGTAATGTATGAGGACATAATCAAACAGCCGATTGATACTTTGAAGGTATGCGTGCCAGCTGTGATATACGTTATTCAAAACAATCTGCTTTATGTTGCTGTATCTAATTTACCTGCAGCAACTTATATGGTGCGTTCTTGAAACATTCCATTCTAAATGAGTACTTTGACTGTTTGACATAGTGGCGTTATAGCTTAATAGAATGCTAAAAACGTTGTTGCTGTTTGTACTTCCCAAAAGCTTGTCTGGGATACTTTTTTAGTTTTAATTTCATTGGTAACGTCATAAAAGCTATGATGAAAGTATCTTCTATTGAGTTTAGCGGTTAGTATTTAGTCCTGTTTCTTTTTTTAGGTGACTTATCAGCTTAAGATTCTTACAACAGCACTTTTTACTGTCACCATCCTTCGAAGACGTCTTTCACTGCTCCAGTGGCTGGCACTTGTTTTGCTTTTTGGAGGAATTGCGTTGGTTCAGCTGGTAAGTTTTTCTACTCTTCTGCTGTTAAGCGGTGTATGATCTTTATTTGGTCTGATATTAATATATTATGCGATTATACAGGCAGATGAAAAATTACGAAATTAAATGCTTCATCTTATGCTCCTTTATGACTATGAATTAAATTGTTAATGGCTTCATCTTTTGTAGTTTCTTCTCCAGCTGCTCAGATTTGAGCTTTTATTGGAAATGTCGCATTTCCTTAGATCTATGTAACTGCAGGAAGTCAAGAGAATTATTTTTTGAGGATGATCAAAGAGCCAATGCTAATAAGGTAGTGAAAGAAAATATAACATCTATCCGAGATGACAGTTCCAAAACTGCAAAACTGGAAACACCTTATAAACATATTGTGGAACAAAATCCCATCAGTGGCTTCGCTGCTGTTTTAGTTGCTTGTATTTTATCGGGTAAGCAAATCAGAAATTCATCATTCTTATAGCGGAAGGTTTCTAAACTTTTTCTCGTTTTAAGATATCATAAGTTACTTTCATAGGACGTCAGTATGCCTTTATATGTTAGAAGAAGTGACTGTCTGTAGTAAATTACAGAGGCTAATTACTGTCGAACTACCTGAATTTTTGCAGGATTTTCTGGCATATATTTGGAGAAAATATTGAAAGACTCGGATGTAGCAGTATGGATACGAAATGTGCAACTTGCGATTATCTCACTCCCAGTTGCTTTGGCTAATGTTTTCGTAGGTTTCCGTTTCCTTAACTTTCCGGCTTTGCTGAAAATGTAGAAGGATTTGATTTTCTTATTAGCTGCCGTGTTGAAAATAAATGATAGTATAATACCCGTAGTAGCACTTCCTTCGTGCACAGTTTGTTAAAATTCCAATTTTTGTTTGAAAATTTTCCGAACCTATTTTTCGCATTTTCAGATACAGGATAGAAGGAAGGTGCTAGAACGGGGTATGTTGGTTGGTTTTGATATTGTGGTATGGTGTCTGATAATTCTGTCGTCTATCGGTGGTATCACTGTTGCTGTTGTCATAAAATATGCCGATAATATTCTGAAGGCATTTGCCGCATCCATTGCCATCATTGTAGCTTGCATCGCATCTGCATTGCTTTTTCAATTTCGTCCAGCTGTTCTGTTTCTTGTTGGTAGTGTATTTGTCATTGGAGCTATTTTCATGTATAGTTTGTTTCCTTATAAGAAGAAATATCAGCAAACGCCGACTGAGCCTTTATATGCAACTCAGCAGAAAGATGAAACAGCAGCTGTCTGAAACACCGGGCGGTTGCTGAACAGTGTTCGAATTCTCTTTTTCGTTGCTTCCTTTTTTTTAGGATTTCTTATTTAATCTTTCGCCGCAAAGTGAAGCAATCATCCAAGCGTAAGCATTGATTGTAACCCTTGTTATAACAAGGGTTACAGTTTGTTATAGCAAACTGTGCTGTAATATTTTGAGTAAGCCTGCATAGGAAACTGAGACGTGCAGGGAACTTTGGCACACAGTTTTTTATGTATTGTTGAACATTTATTCCTCTTTTACTTTCAAGTATTTTAATTTTCATGTTATTTGTATGTATGCCCTCCGTAAATATAAGTTAATTTTATCCAAAGATGAGAATGAATCCGCTGGTCCACTGCGAAAGAGAACTGCTGACGTAGTGTTTGAATTTTAACTCTTTACCAAGCTTGTCTCTATTGTTTGTTGAGGTTTTGGTTCTAAGTTTGTTGATTTGATTTTTAATAAGTGTCTCATTCATCCTTTTTGGAGTTGTTTCTGTTTGCCAATTTCTTCCGGAGCTAAATGGGTTGATTTTTTTCGAACATTTACTTGATATATCTTTTCAATTTTTTATGTTTTTCGGCACTAATAAGAGTCGATAGCTTCCTAATCTAGAATGGATTTCTTTAAATTTTTTATTTGAAAGCTTATTGTTGGTGCGCAAAAATTCATTATTTGTACCAATTTTAGTTTCTGGTCCACATATTGCTGTAGCTTCATTTAGCTGTTTTTTATTCTCTAGTGATATGTGATTTAAAAAGAAAAAAATTGTAAGGATTTTTTGGTCACGTAAATTGTTTTCTTTGTCCAGTTCTTTTTCTAATATTTTTGCAACTTGTGTCCAAAACTGTTTTTTTCTCCCTTTTTTTGAATTTATTTGTTTCCTTACGTGTTTGGAAATTTCCCTACTTCCTAGACAGTTTGGTGTCTGAGAGTGTTTCGACGTAACAGTTTTCCAGAAGTATTTCGTATGGTTTTTATTCTAAAATACTTGTATGTTAGTTGCCCAATAACCGTTGATTCAATTCGTAATGAGGATTGATTAATATTCTGAAAATTGGAATCAATGCGGAAGCCGGTGTTGAAATCAGGCAAAATGTGTGACTTCCTGTCATTGTTTTGATTTAAATGTTGCATTTAATAAAAGCATTTACCGTATAACAACTGTAATGAACAGCTACACGCGGGCAGTGGACGTTATATGGAATCAGAGGTTAAAACTTAGTGGTCACTCGTGCGAAACGCACTACAGTAGACTTCACTGTTTCGAATGGAACATTTTTCCCGAAATTCATTGGTGAGAGAGACACTTCCACGTGAGCAGATCGCTGAATAATTACCATTTGTTGTAGCTTCATAGAATCGAGTTCTCGAAGCATGGGTATTACTTGTTAAACTCTTCAGGATAAATAGTTTGTGGGAATGTTGCAGGATTTAGAATTTTCTAATTTCTAAAGATTAAAGCGCTGAGAACCGCGTAATCTACAAAGACTGGACTTGAACACTAACATCTAAAGGCTGCAAAAATCCCTTGTCATGTTTTCAGTTATGGTATAAAGCCCATTATTTTACAAAGGAAAGAAGGTGTGAATGCACTAAATCGAAATTACTTGAAGACGTATAATAGTAGGTGATGTAGACTCACTTCCTTCTATTTTGCTTCTGTAAGACACCATTTTCCTCCTTAATTTCTTAAAGTTTTGCGTGAAAGTGGTTTTCGTCAAGTTCCCCTATTTCTTGTCTATCGATTTATGTCATGTTCATTTTCAAAGATCGACTGTTTTTGATGTATTAGAGAGAAAAATTATTTTCAGCATTAGTTTTTGAGGCGTGAACTATTGCAAATATCAGTTGAAGACTGATTATATTGCGTATTCGAAATTCATCTTGTTTCTCTAATCGATCGTTTTTCACGTCCTGATTAGGTATAATTAATGAGTATCCATACATTAAAAGGAACTTTTTGAAGTAACTCAATACCTCAACTCACAGGATACAGTACGAAGAGCTGTGCATAAATCGGTAGGTGTGTTTGTATCAATCCCTGGGATTAGTGTATGGAAGGACACGAATTCAAAACTTTTGCTCAAGAAGTTGTCCCATGAGGGCCAGTATCCTGCAAAGTTAGGAAGATATGGTCAAAATGACCGATTGTAATATAACAAAAAATAAAATTAAATAAGAGTCCAGCTGAACTACTGAACTTGTAAATAATTTAGGTTATACTTATTATTACTTGGTAGTGTTTCATTTTTTTTCGTTTCAGGTGAGAAAACTGTGACCGTTAACTGGCATAAAGTTGGGGAGAATTGTATTTTCCTCATATTTACTACGGATGCACAAGAAACTGGCAAATAAGTTAGTTAATTAATTGGTGGAAAAGTTATCGCCACTACATTACAATAGCATCGTTTTAGGCCAACTGACATCATGCAAAGGATTTGTGAACGAGAGATACTGTATATATTAATTAGTTCGTGGCACTGCTATGCCAAGAGAACATGGTCCAACACTGCTATCGGTATTAGCGAGGAAATGCTATTAGGGCCAAAAAAAATCATCGTAGTAAATTTCTCATTATTTCAAAAAATTGGTCTTAAAAAGCTTCGATTCGTAATAATACAGCTGTTCTCCTTCCATAACAAACTGCAATTTGTGGTACGAAGAGATGGAAGAAGTCATGATACTGCTGCGCAGTTACAACAGTTATGTAACAAATATCACATTGCTCTTAATCGATGAGTTGTATAACAGCTAAGCAGAAAATTTTACATTGGAATTTCAAAAATTTTAAAGAATTCAAGGACAATACAAACCTTACATAACTATGTAACTCATATAACTGCACTTCATGAGTATTTTTAGAAATAATCATGTATTTAGGTCACAGAAGGGATTAGAAGCACAACTAAGTTCAATAATTTATAAGTAAAGGTAAAGATGCTTAACATTTTTAAATGAACTCATTACATCTAATTTCCCTAGCTTGACTGAATTTTCTGAAACAATTATTCCACAGCAGTGTATTGATCGTATCTGATCTTTACCATTCTTAAATCGCTATAAGGCAAGTTTTGGGAAAGGCAACGAAAAATAAATAAGATAGTGGCGGCTAGTTAAAGTAATTAGCTGTTTGTAGTTAATTCTCTTAAGAGAGGTATATATGTGGAACACATATACACATATATTTATTACCTTTTTACACATATATTATACACATATATTATTTTTACACATATATTATTTTACACATATATTATTTTACACATATAA
>NW_018108310.1:38489-51682 GCF_000183805.2 Loa loa | reverse complement strand
TTCTTAAATATTCCTCAGTTGATGGTTCAATACATTTTCAATTATCGTACGGACTATTGTAATTTTCTTTTCTTTTCATATCACAAGTGTACCCTGCTATAATTATCACCAGATGATCTTATTGAAGCACCACCATCATTTCTAAAAGATATGTGACAAATACAAACAAAATCTCCATTGCAGAAACTTGTCATGACAAACATTTTGACAACTACAAATTCATTTTTCATAAGTCTAGCAAGAATCATTTCATCATTATATTCCTGCTGTCTTTCTATATTTCTAGTATATAGAAGAACTATTGTTCAGACACTGTCGCCAATAATGGAAGGTTATCTCTCCCTTTGTAATGTTGACGACAGTCAATCATGTCGTCAACGACAGTGACGACAGTCAACATTACAAAGGGAGAGATAACCTTCCATTATTGGCGACAGTGTCTGAAAGTGGGCGATAGGAACTTGCGGAACAGTGGAACCAACTATGCAAGGAGTATCTAGAAAAGCCTCGGATGATTTTCGAGATTTTCAGAATGACTACAATTCAAGGTGCTGAAAGCAGTGGAGTACTACTGAGAACCTACCTACTGCACCACCATTAGGCAATGCCTCGGGGAGAATTTAAATTGCCGCGTTTTGGGTAAAGCTCCGGCAGCGTTGCGCACCGGATGTTGCGTACCGTATGATTTTAGGCTAACAGTTGGCCTAAAAAGTGTTTGATAGAGGTTTATTTTTTAATCTAGGGTTTTGCGTTGCTCGAGCGTGGTTGGTTCGATCATTTTCTCTTCGGGTATTTCGGGAATTTTCGGAGCTAATCGTGGGAAGAAATCGTTTAGCGTCGTTTAAATTCTGTTTCAATATGTGTTGGAGTTTTGTTTAAAAAAAAAAAACTCCGGAAGTACGCACGTTGTGGTTTCTTCATGAGGGGATATCGAGGATTTCAAAAAATTTGGATTTCCAGGACCATTCCTCTAACATAAAGACGGCAAATTTCGGAAGTCCTCTTTCCTGCTACTATTATTTGTTTTTGCAAGATCCATCAGTTCTTATTAAAGCCCAAATTGTCACAATTCTTTTGGAGAGAAGGGGTTGTCATGCATCGTAGAAGACTGAAGGGATGAGAAAATGGGGGCGTGCGATGAAAGAGAAATTGAGAAGTGATGCGACGGGTGGAGCGCTTAGTGGCCGTAATGCTATACTGCATTAATTTCACGTATATATACGATCAGGAACATGACCATATTTCTTCATTTTCCTGGGAGATATCGATCTTGCTGCAATCTTCCATGCGATTCTTTCAGAACAGCGTCTGAGAATGGCTGTATTGTCTTTGCCATCTATGGTGTCTGATTTCGAAGGCGAAATCGGTCATGTTGTCGTGGCTGGAAACGAAACGCTGATTTTCGTCAGGCTATCCACTTGGCAGGGGGAGTGGGAAAAAATTAATACCAAGCTCCAGAGTTTGGTGCCTTTCTTAAAGAAAATCACCTCTCTCTCTGCAGTTAAATCCGGTAATTTTATTAACTTTTATCTGGATAGAATTATGGAATTACCTTTGCAATTATTGCAAATTGCTCTGAATGGAATCAGATCGGAACAACAACCGTTTGCGAGAAGCTAAAGTTTTGAAATGCAATCTTAGAAGCATGAAGTAGTACAGACATTCAAATCTTTAGGTGAAGTCTACATCGTAAAGGTGAAAGACTCGTTTGAAAGATCATATATCATTCGACGACCTGCGCCTGAAACATACTTGGTAATCAATACTTATCAGACTGTTTGAAAAGAAAAAAGTGGTTGAATTTACGGTTTTATCTCGAAGAAAAATCTGATAAATCAAAAAATGACATGTAACAACATTACAGATTTATCTTATTGATAAAGGCATGCAATATGAAATACAGTTCGGTGAAATCTACGAATTTCCGCCAGAGTTGTTCGAATTCGGGATGTTCAATTGTGTCTGCCCTGTTCTGGTGCCATCTGCGGAAGAGCTAAACACGTACAAGACCTTTGTTGGGTATAAATGCAAGTGCATTGTAGGTAAGTTTCGACGAGATCAACGACAGGATTGTGACGTGATGCAGATATGACTTTATTTTACTATGTGTGCAGTGGAGGAAGTAGAGTGTTCTAGTAGGCATAGTGGATTTCTATAAAGCTGAAATTTTCTAGAGGCCGTCTCAAAATCCATAGTGGTAATGGGATTTGTTCGTGGTCGATTACTGATAGAAATTAAAGGACATTATGAGGATCTGTACGATATTATTTTTGGGAAAAGAGCAAATCGTCCTGGCGGTAGTGGTGAGATATTAAAAAAGTTGTCCTTTTCTTTGTTCGATTTGCGGTATTTTCACATTCACATTTCTAAAAGTAAGGGAAATATTTTAAAATTGTTTAAAATATTTGTGTCAAGCAGTTTCCGGAGACTCAATATCACCATATTTTCTTTATGTTTCTGAGTGGTTGACGACTCTAGACATGGACTTCATGAGATAGAAACAAGGTTACCTCTCTTAATCAATAGCTCCGACCATCCACTTACCTCTTCGCTTTGTACGTAATTTGAATGATATCGACTTTCAATCTTTTTGAATGACCAACTCGTGGCGTTTTAACCACTTATCATAATCATATACAAAAATTATTCTAATAGTTATACAATCGATTTTTATCTTTCCGATCTTCTGTATTGAAGGCATTGCATTAGCAAAGTTGCATTTGACAACCGATAAAAATCCAGGACATTTACAAGCTGGACAGATGGATGATAGTTCTAGCGCAAGTAGCGAGTCGACTTTTCCTCGTCCGTTTATTCAGAAAGTAGGAATTTTTCAAATTTCTAAGTGCTTCGTTTTCAAAAGATGCGCCCGTAGTCGTGGACATGAATTTCATAAAAAAAAAATTTCAGACCGGATTCAAAATAAATGCCAATGCACGATTGTTGTTTCCAGACGGAAATGATTTCGCTACTCCAAAAAAAGAGAAACGTGACAACATTTTAATTCTCTACTGACTTCTGCTTATCTTTTAAAAAAAGCTTTTTAGCAACTCTTTTTCATAATAACGTCCTCTTAAATAATAGTGTTTCTTTTCTTAGATGTTCGTATGGGCACAGGATTCATCGTGGAGCATGATAGAATCAAGGTTTTTTTTTTTTCAAAGTTTCATCTCTATCCCAGCAAAATACAGAAAAGTCAATAGAGACTTTGTGATCGTTATCTTTTGCAATCTTAAGTTCACTTCTCTCAGCAGTTGCTCTCTGATCTTACAGTTGTTCAACCTTCAGCATAATATTATTATTATTGTTATTATTAACTACTAGTTGTTAATTATTAATTATTAATTTAGTTGTTAATCATTAATTATTGCTAGTATTATTATTATTATTATTAGTTATTATTACTATTAATTATTATAATTGTTATTACTTTTATTATTCCGCAATTTCTGAAAACCTAATTTAGATGGGGACTCTGTTTAATCAGACAGCGTTCAAACAGTATATACCTGAAATGCTGCCGATGAAAATATCTGCTCGATTTGACAAAACAGACCGTATGATGAACACTTTCTGGGTTGTCAATAAGAAAATTTTCTCAGCTGCTGAAAGAGTAAGTTTTAAAGCTTTCTTATACTCCTGAGAAAGAACTCGCAATTTCATTAAGGTGTGTGAGATAGGCATTATACGGAAACAATTTATTTCAACTTATTGAACATTTGAACTCATTAACTGAATCGTATCCGTTTAACACGCAAGTAGAGAAATACTAAAACCGTCTGTCTACAATGGATTACTTGCACCCCATTGTATATTACTAAAGGCATTGCTTGCTGTGATTGATTTCGTTGTTGGAGCATTTTTTTAACAGTTATCTTGCAGACTATAAGTTATCAGTGTGGAGCTAGTCCTTGATATTAAAAATGTAACAGCTTTTAACGATCATAAAATGATTTTAGGCGTTAAGGGAAGTTGGGAACAAATTATCGCGTTTTCCTCCTGTAAGTCGTAGAAGTGAGGATATCCAAATGCGACAGACACCTTGCATCGCACGTGCTCGGGCTGATACTGCTTATAAATCTCTCTATCGTGGTGTTCCAGCTCAGTACGATTCTCACACGAAGAGGTATCCTTATGATAGAAATGAAGAATATTTTGGGATAAGTGGAGGGAGAGCTGGGTTTGAATTAATATTGGCATTTATAATTGGTTTCCTGCAGAGAAAAGTTTTCTTCAGAATCTCAGTTTTTTTGGTGGATTTCGGATGGTTCAAATGGGTCTTGGCTAATGATGTCCTTGACATTTCCACCATGGATAAGGTTAGTATTATTTTTTTTCCTAAATCGAACCAATTAATATGACTTGATAGGTTGGCGTGTTATTGGTTCTAATGCATTAATCGTTAAATATCATACCTTCCAGTTTCAGATGACCGTCTTTTTTTCTAATTTCAAATGTTACAGTCTGACCCTGTTAGGAATTTGCCAGTAGCAATGATACATTGTCGCGAAGACACAACAAGCACTTATCACGCTAATGTTAGTTATTGTTGGATATTTCTCAATTTTTGCCGCCACATGCTTACCATTTTATTATTTCTCATATTCTTCATATATAACATTCCTTATGAAGATTATGATGAGTTCCAAACGACTGGAGTACTTTATTTGCAGGATCTCATTAAGGGAGCTGATTGCGAAATAATTATCAAAGGAAATGCGTCACGAGACGTGTATACGGTTGATTTATTGAGACCTCCTTTTATGTCAAGTCGATTCGATGGCACAGCCGGTAAGCAACGTATGTTTCATAGTAGAATTGAAGTAAAAGTCAGTATGCACCAGATTCGCATATCATTCTTATCGCCACTAATGTGATTACCACTGAAGCACTTTCTTTTTTAGAAATAAATGGAAGGGAAACAATGGTTGACAATATGCGGGAGACTGAAATGGTTTCATCGTGCAAGAAGTTGGTCACTGAAACCTGTCAGCAACAATTGATGACATCGATGATGATGGAAACATTAAGTATTGCTGGTCGTGAGTTGGCACAACAGCCTCGAGCTCTCTGGTATGTCCTTGATTCTCAGCTATGATCTGGAATTTAGAAGTTTTAATAACCATGTAAAGTTTGTAGAGTCAGTTCACTCTGAATGGGAGAACTGCTGTTTAGATTTATGAATTAAAAATAACATAAACAAGTAGTCGTCTAAATTTAAGTTTTAGGTTCACAGTAACTCTTGATTCCTTACACGGGAATAAGCGAAGGAGATTGATGTTTATGCATTATGAATTATTTCAGGCCAAGTTTCTACCCAACTGTTTTTCCAATGGCGATGCCCATGATGATGGCAGTGATGTTTCCGGTAATGTGGCCAGTGCCATTTACGAACACTAACCTTCAGGGTATTGGAGACAGCGTTGCTGTTAGACCTCAGAACACGGGAACAAATGATTTCGAGGGCGCTACCTTTTCGAATAACAATCCAAGGGGTCGATCAGGCACGCGTGTAACAAATAATAAACGTTCTCCAAAGATGGACTGTATGCAAAAAAGTGGAGCCAGGTTATTGGAATTTTGGAGATTGGAAGTTAATATTCAGTAGTTGTTCTGCAAATCATTGATCCTGACTAGAAAGTGTGACTGTTTCTTAAATCCTTTTGATTTTATTGAGAAATGATGCTTCTCCTTTATAGGAGAACTTTGGACGGCAATTGATTTATTTCGATCCTCTTACTGTATAGAACTAACATGGTTTGGCATCTTTTTCTTGTCATTTGAGTCTCATCATTTTGTTATTTCTGTTCAGATTTCAAAGTAGCAGTACGCAACCAGAAAGAGAATGGCCACGCAGTGACAGCAGTGCTAAAAATGTATTTGCTGTTGTTCCTAGTGATAAAAATAAACAGATGCCACGAAATTCGTATGGAGAGGGTAATTTGTTATGTCATTTGAATTCAGTTTAAAGCTTATCCATTATGAAAGTTGAAGTTCAGTGAATGGAGGATCCATTAATGCATCTTTGATGTCTTACCATTTAGATTAGCAAAGAACTAGTAGAAATCAAAAAACGGTGTTTCTTGAATAGATTTTTCTCGCTCCCAACCATGATAAAAATTTTATCAAATTTAATCCAAAGTTCCTAGGGAAAGTATTCCGACAATGATGCATTATTAGTATCTTTTAGAGAATAATGGACTGTCGTGGGATCTTCCGCCACAGTATGCAAAGCAGCGTCGAACGTTTCAGAGAGGTAAACGTTTCTCGCAGTAGGAATGACTGCTAACTAATTAATACATTTGATTATATTTGGATTAATTGTTTAACAGTAACTGCAAAAGAAGCAGTTTGAAATAGAGATATTTGGAGTGTGACTACGTCTCATTGTGGTCGAAATCAAATTTCTGAAGCACTTTTATGATTTTAATTAAACAATCATTTGTATGTTGTGGATAAATTACTTTTGAGTAGCAAGCTGGAGCAGTAAATCTAATGATCATATAGGTTGTGACAGTAATGCGCAGAAAGATCGGCTTACAGATTGGGAAAAGGTTAGCGCATTTTCCAACTATAATTTCTTAAAAAAATGCAAATGAAGATTTTTTTTCTTTAAAATGAAGCATTGCGATTGAATTTGCTTCTTTTTGCTCCATGTAAACAGAAAGTGAACTATTTAGGCCGTCGCAGCTGATCGAGCAGTTCGTAACCAGCAGGACAATAATCCGTCTGGTGGCGGTGTTTAGATTTGGAAGTAGAAATAATACCAATGTGTCCAGATGTTTCGCTAATTACTAGTCTTCGTTGCTTTGCTAATCTTCGTTGGCATTATATTTCATTAACTTAGGAATGTGAAAGTGACCCTTGTGATCTATATTTAATAAATCTCATTTATTTAAGTGCCAAGTTCCACAAATAAAATTGGGACTGCTGGAATCGGAAAAAAAAAACATCGTTCTGTCACGAATAAAGCATTGCAACAGAGACTACCGCTGGCAGAAAAATTGATAAGCGAAACAAATCCTGTCGGTACTCGGACGCTGAAAACGGTGTAGTAGTTGTGATGGGTTTCTCTTTTAATCTAGGGTATTTTTTATTTTGTAATAGTGTTTCTGTAAATGAAAAGTGACGAACATCAAGAAAAGTTGTAATGAACGTTTATTATTGGGCAAAATGTTACTAGTACGGATCACAAAGAAAAAAAAGCATGTTGAACGCAATAATGATAGTTGATCTAAGCCACTAAAACTGTGCGCGTGAGGAGGAACGGAGAATAGACGACTGGGAGATTTGTACTCCTGGCGAAGCTGTCATACCACTGCGACTTTTGGCTCGCATTTTAGAAAGCGAATTTTCGGCATGGTCGGCACGCTCTTCTGCATCGTCCAACTGATGCTGTATTTGGCGGAATTTTTGTAGGTTTACATTTGCCAGCTCCTCCTGAAATTTCAATGAAAGGCATGGAAATTGACACAAGTGCGGATGAAATGTGCAAGTACGTGAAGCATTTCAGCATGATTCTCTGAAGTCCATTTCATACGGAGGGATTTGAAAACTGAGTATTTAAATAAGTTAAAGATATTAAATATTTGAACTGCACTTACGGCTTCTTCAATTTGCTTCTTTTGTGATTTTAGTTTGTTCTGCAGCTTTTCGATGAGATCTCTTGTTCTTTCAGCATTCTTTTTATCTTCATCTACCTATAATTAGTCGAAATAAAGGCAGTAAGTGTCGTTCTACCGTCTCGCACAGAAAATGTCATCAAAAAAACCGCAAAGTAAATGGTGAACAACCTGAAATTGAAGCTCTCGGATACGCCTTTCATGTTTAGTGAGACTTTTATTTGTCTCCTGATATCGTCGCTGTTCGCCATCGAGTTCGTTTTCAAGCTCACGAATACGAGATTCCAGTTTGGCAATGACCTTCTTGCCACCTTTCAGAGCAGCGGCTTCTGCTTCATCTAGGCGTGCCTGAAATTTACAAATTATTGCTATAAAATAATGCTAATTTCAAGCACTCCAATTACCGTAAGTACCGCATGAGAAATCCAGCTTTATAGTTTTCGTCAACTTCGAAGTGATAAAAAGTGGAATAGAATTTAAAGTGGAGAAGTTTTCAAAGACACCTGCATCTCTTTCAGTTGAGACTCCAAAGCCTTTCTTATTCGGTCATTCTGTAACGAATTTTCCTGTTCTTGCCGCAACTGTTCGGCAAGTCGTGCAGCATCGCTACTTGCTGCTTTACAGCGCTCTTCTGAAGCTTTGTACTCGTTCAAAGTTTCGTCCAGATCAGCTTGAACCGCCAAAAGTTCGGCCTCAAGCTTCTTCTTTACGGAACTCAGCGATTCAGCTTGAGCGGATAACTCATTACATTGGGTATGTGCTTCATTAGCATCACGTTCTGATTGCTTACGGGTTCGCTCTGCTTGATCCATTGCAATCAACATTTCCTCCTTCTCCGACTGCAGCAAGGTTGCTTTCTTTTCCATATTCAAATACTGTTCTCGAATCTCTTCTCGATTACGTTGTTCGATTTCGACCTGGAATGAAGTGCTTTTTCTTACAAGATTTTGAAAAGAAGAAACGAAACTTTTTGTGGAAATACATATTATTTTAAATGACCAGTGGAAGATATCTTTCAAGTATGCATACCTGCTGCTGTAGCTCCCTCATTTGATCTTGATAACGTTTTACGTTTTTCTGAGCTTCAGCGTTTGCCTGATTTGCATGGTCTAGAGCTATTTCCAGTTCGTTGATATCCGATTCCAATTTCTTCTTCAGTCTCACCAAATCGGCCTTACTTCTCGTCTCATTTTCAAGTGACGCCTGAGAATTTGGTTATATAAATCTAAGTTGTCAACAAATCAACAAGTTCCTGCAATTTAAATATCAGAATACCTCACAGATAGTAGGAAGTAAGAGTCTAAAACTGAAATAAAATTAAAGTGATTAATTGCCCTACAGTTCCAATTTTTTGAAATCTATCGTACTTTTAAAGTTTTTGGTTCTAAATTCATTTTTTTTAGATTCCAGTCACTCCTAAATATATCTTTTGAAGTAACGAAGAAGCTCAGATCACCTGCATAGACTCGATTGCTCTTTGATGATTTTTGCGCGTATTTTCGAATTCTTCTTCCTTTTCTTGAATTCTTTTTTCGATTTCAGCTCTTATTTGTGAAACCTCGACCTGAGCCCGAAGTACTTTACTTTCTTCGGCTTCCAGAGCAGCTTCGGCTTCATCTAAAGCATGCTGCAACTCGTCTTTTTCGACCTCCAGCCGACGAATTATCTTTTGCATTTCAAATACAGAACGACCACCTTCACCCAATTGATCTGTTAGGTCTTTAATTTCTTGCGCCAACTCCTTGTTTTCACGTCTCAAACCTTCAATCGTTTCCAGAACTTCATCTTGTTCAGTTTTCAGTTTGAACAGTTCAGTTGACACATTCCGAGCTTCTCGTTGTGCGTTGTCCACTTCAGCAGCTATGTCGTCAGTCTTCTTTTTCCACTCATCGATTACTTTATCGAAGCCCTTTTGCTTTTTCTCAAGTTGATTTGCGTATGAATTGGCTCGCTCTACATCCATCTGGAATTATAAATTAGAATATAAATGAAAACTAATGAATAAAATATGAATGGAAAAAAATCAAGCGTAGCTTCCAAAATCTAAGACTAAAATTGTTTGTACAGTTTTGTAGGAAAACATAAATCCTGTGCATTATTAAAGGAGAGAGAGATGGAGATTACCTGAGCATCATCAAGATCAGAAACCAAACGAGACTTCGTCTTTTCCAAGGAACTAATCTTTGAATTGGCAGCATCCAGTGCTTCCTGAAGTTCATTGATTTTCTGCGCTTGCCGTTTCTTTGATTCTTCCAGTTCATCGCTTTTCAATAAACCTTCGCTTTCGAAACGTGTTTGCCATTGTTGAATCTCAGCATTTGCGCGGCTCAATTGCTTCATCAGCTCGCTTTTGGCTTCAATTTCTTCCTCTATCGATTCGCGAACTTGCTCGATTTCGTGCTGATAATTTTTCATTTGTGCTGCCAAATTGTTACGATCACGTGCTTCCTCATCCAGCGAACGTCGAGCTTCTTCCAACTGAGATGTCAGCTGAGCCTTCAGTCGTGTCATTGCATTCACCTGCGACTCTGTTTCTTCAATCTGTTTCCCGAGGTCACTATTTTCACTGTTAAGCCGTGTCTTCAGTGTCGTAAATTCCTGGAGCTGTCGATTTTGCTCGTCGCATTTGGTTTGCAATTCGGCAATTTGCATCTCATACTGCTTTGCAAGCTTTTCATTGTTCATTCTTGCTGCTGTTTCGCCGTCAATTTGTGCTACAAGGTCCTCGGCATCGCGTTGCGCTTGCATCTTGTCTTTCTCAATCTTACCTTTCGCTTTCTGCGCCTGTTCAATCTGATCACCCAATTCCGCAACAGCATCGTTATGTTTCTTACGAATTGCCGCAAGCTGATTCTCATGATTCATGTTAGCTTCTTCCAAATCACGACGAAGTTTTGCCAACTCTGCTTCACGCTTTTTGTTTACTTCCACTTGAGCAGCCGTAGCACCACCTTGTTCATCCAGACGATCTCCCAGTTCTTCCAGTTCACGTTGCAAGTCTGATTTTGCTCGTTCCGCCTTACTTCGTGATTGCCGTTCATTCTCCAATTCTTCTTCCAGTTCTGTTATGCGATTTTGTGTTTCGTTAACCTGTTTCTTGAGCTTTCCAACAAGATCCTGCTCTTCTTCCAAGCGTGTTATAATTGCTTGGGCTTCAGCTTCCTTTTTCTTCAGATTATTTTCAATTTCATGTCTCTGCCTTTCAATCTCTTCCATATTCTCTTGAGCAACCTTCAATTCACCCGCAATTTTGCGTTTATGTTTCTCAATTTCGTTACGTCCTCGTTTCTCTCTCTCCAAATTGTCCTCAAGATCGTCTAGGCTTTGTTCCAACTTACCCTTCAATTTGTTACTATAATTTCCTTTGTCTTCCTCAACTTGGAGATCTTCCATCAGTTTCCGATTAATTTCTTCCTGATGCTTCTTCTCTTTGTTCAATTTAGCAATACTTTCATCTTGCTGCTGCATTTCATCTTGCAACGTCCGAATCTGTTGCTCACGGCTTTGTTTATCCGCATCTATTTTTTGCAAACGAGTTTCCAAATCTGCGATTGCTTTTTTCAAATTCTCAACGTCATTTTCGATCTTTTTCTTCGAGCGTGACAAATCAGAATTACGATCTTCCTGGTCTCCAAGTCGTTCCTCCAGTTCCTGTAATAATAAATACTCGTGAGAGTAAAAAATTGCCATGTAATTTTTTTTCGAATTTAAAATTTTTTTAGCTATTTATAAGCCAGTTCACAAATCTCCAACGCCTTTTCAGTACAGCAGTATTTGTTTAGAAAGAAATAAACTAACATGAATCTGTTTTTCAACATCGGTTTTCAGTGCCGACAGCCTATTGAGACGATCATCGACATCAGACAGTTGTGCCTTGGCCGCTTCTAGTTCATTGAAAACATTGTTTCGTTCTTCAAGTAATTTCGTAGAATTGCTTTCCAATTCCTTACGAGCTTTTTCTTCGTTCGCTATATTTTCTTCCAGCTCTTTGATTTGTTTATTCATTTTCTCGATTTCTTCCCCTTCTTTGCCGCATTTAAGCATAGGCTTAATTTTTCCGTAAATAAGGAACCAGTCCCAGGTACGCAGCACGCACCACGCACGAATGTTCCGCTGTAAAACCAATAAACCATGGCGTTGATGCATGCGTCGTCGGCGATCGTCTAAATTTATATAGGAACGAATCTTAGCCTGGAATCCAGTAAGAACCTCGCCAAGTTTCCGATCTCGAAGATCTTCCAGATGTGCCAAAACACCAGCTTTGAAAAAAACCTTTGTTTTACCAACACGAAAATTTTCTTCCGTTAATGCTCCATCATTTACAAGTTTGCTGAGCATCACTTCAGCAGACTTTTTCGGATCGTCCTCACTCTTTGCTTCTTTAGCAGCAAGAACTGCATAACGCTGTTTAAAATCGGCATGCAAATTTCGATTTGGGAAACCTTTACGACATATGCGAATACCTTCCAATACACCGTTGCAAGTAAGCTGGTTTAGAACCAGAGCAGCATCAAGAAGTCCAGAAGTCTTCTTTTCATTTGGAATGATGCAGCGGATGAAATGTGGATGCGTCATGTTCAGCATGCTCATTAAACTGTTCAAGGATTCTCGGTACATCATGGAAACTGTTAGAAACGATCCTGATTTACCCTTCTTTTTTCCACCGCCTCCATCTGAAACATTAAACTGATTACAATGTGGAAAGAACTGACGTAATAAAATTTGCAACATTCGTAAAACTGAAAAATAGAAGTTCTCGAATTATGATAGCACGCACAGAATATGTGTATCACTTTTATCATCACAAATAGTCTTTGGCATCATAGAGTAATGTGAAGTTGAAATGATGCTTAAAACTGATGAAATGATGGTTGTAAATGTTTCAGTGACTACAACCACACAATGAAGATGTTGTTTGAGCGGTGTTATATGCGGTAAGTCTTATCGGTAAAATGGGATGACTATATTTACAAGTAAATAAAATTTAGTGAAGAATTTTTCTGACTGACATTGTAAACTTCTCGTACCTAAGCAGTCACGCTATCATGGAAAGAAGTGCTGCACTGAGCAAGCAAGCAATGTTGAAAGCAAGCCTACTGAAGTAGCTTGGATTGATTTTGGTATTGCCAATTAGTGTTTATCGACACATCTTTACTGGATTCTAGGACTACAAAATTCAGAATAAAATATGATTTCACAACTTCTTTTTCTCGTAAAAATTCTAGAACTCCAAAAAGTTACATATAAATGAGACAGATGATTCTGAAAAACTACGAACCTTTTGCGGCAGCAGCTTCTTCCTGCGTTGTGTAGTCCTGCCATATTTCCACCAGAAGGTCATTTCCTTTGGATGCTTTCATAACAGAAACAACAGTATCATTAAGTGGATCCTTGTTTTTCTCCAACCAGTTCATGACGTTGTAACGTACAGTACCGGCGTAATGCTTCATGGCAAAATGTGCTTCGCTTTGTTTAACCTTTCGGTGGTTTCGGTTTCTCGAAGTTGGGATGTTTGCCGAGATGAGTATCAACGAGTTTTTGAGCTAAAGTCAGATCAGTGGCTTTGGGTAC
>NW_018108310.1:29084-38469 GCF_000183805.2 Loa loa | reverse complement strand
CCATGGGTTTCTCTATAAGTTCAATACAGGCTTGTAAATCAAGACCGAAATCGATAAAAGTCCACTGAATTCCTTCGCGTTCATACTCCTCCTGTTCCAACACAAACATGTGGTGGTTAAAGAACTGTTGTAGTTTCTCATTTACAAAGTTGATCCACAGTTGTTCGAATGAATTAAACTGAAAAAAAACGGACTTGTGAACAGACCTCGATGTCAAAATTAAATTTATGTGTATTGAAATATTTGTAACTTCATTTGGTGATGCTTACACCCAATCTGGAAATGATTGACAAACTGCCAAGGGAAAAGTTTTCATCAAGAAATTTATTGCATTGTCCCAGAAATATTGTTTGTCTCTTATATTTAGGACTTAAAAGTTTTTCAACACTTTTTTTGAACAAAATGAGAAATTCAAATTAACTTACATCGAAAATTTCGAATCCAGCAATATCCAAAACTCCAATGAAGTAATCACGTGAGGTACCTTTCTGATCCAGAGTCTTATTACATTTGTTGACAAGCCATTTGAAAATCCTGGCATAGAGTCCCTTTGCCATTGCACCAACAGCCCAAGTTACCTGTTCCACATTCTGTCCCTTACTGACCCATTCCGTGCCAACTTTGACACGTGGCTTAGTGAGGGCTTTCAGGAATTCTTCTGTGTCACTTCCAAACATGCTAGCAGCTTTCTCAGCTTCGTCAGTGCCATCTGGTTCTGCTTGCTCTTCACGTGGCCGTTGTTTGAATTTCATGCAACCCATGTGCATGATGGCTGAAACCAGACGGTAGCAGTTCATTTTCTCTTCCGGTGTGAAATTGAGGATATCAAAGGCTTCATCTGTCAGCTGGTGCTCTTCTTTATCATTAATACCATCGATGGTTAATTCAGCTTGTGCCACAAAGTAGTAAGCTTTAAGCGGCAGATCCAGCTGAAGATCTTTCTTGAGAGTTGGATTAAAATCGGAAAAGATCTGATAGAAAATATGATAGCATCGCTCTCCAGGAGCTTGACGAATCACACGAGATTTCTCCAGCAAATCTGAAATGCTCATATGCAAATTATTAGGTTTTTGCCTGATGGAGCAAATTCAGAAACTTAGAGCACTGGTCATCTACCCATACTTGATACTAGTTTTAAATTGTATGAACAGATAATAAAACCTTTTTCATTGTGTGTGAATAAACTTACAATGCTCAATATCACAAGAAGCAACTTTTCCTTGTTTTGAAAAATGAATACGAATGAATTTGCCAAATCGCGATGAGTTATTGTTACGTACAGTCTTTGCATTACCAAACGCTTCCAAAACTGGATTTGTCTGCACGATCTGATCTTCCAGAGTGACTTTTTTCTCACCCTGGTTTTTATTCTGTGATGCACCAACCACTGCGAAATATGCAATAACCTGAAAATGTACGAAGCCAATTCTGTAATTGTTTCCGAATATTTGAAATTTAATATTGCTTTAAATATTAATCAAGTAGTCAAAGACTTTTTTTTGTTTCTGTCATTGTTCAGTGGAAGCAGTAATAATTTACATAATTGCTTTGAGAAAATTTTCTTTCAAATTTTAGACAGTAGTAGGGTAGTATGGTCTGAGCATCTGAGCAGTTACGGATTTGATAAATAATCCCAGCTCATGATTAGAACTTGTTGTTCAGTGAAAGTGGTGATAATGAGCACAATTTATGAAATTCTGTTTCCATTCTAGTTTGATAACAATTGCAGCTTGTTACTTTTTTGGTATTTTCCGTTTTGCCAGCACCAGATTCGCCAGTAATTAGCATTGACTGATTCTCGTGATCCACAAGCATGTTTCGGTATGCTTCATCTGACACAGCAAACAAATGTGGTGGCATTTCCGTTCGTCTTTTTCCCATGTACATTTTTGCAACCGAATCAGTGTAAATTGGAAGACGCTTGTAAGGATTGATCACGACGCAAAATAAACCAGAATAAGTCTGAAATTTTGGCATTCCCATCCAGTGCTTAATGCAAAGCAGTTAAAGGAGGGAAGGTATGTATGTTTAAAAATGGATCATTGAATGGTTTTTTAGTAAACTATATTATCAGAAGAAATCTCACATAGATAAGCATTGAGGAATATCGTGCTCGAAGGTTGTACAATACAGATGCGTCATTCAGAAATGTCAAATTTGACATGTCCTCTGTTTTTTCGAATTTTGGCGGATTCATTTCTTGCAGCATATCCTTCTTTATTGTTACCTAAAACACATTTCATAGGGAATGTTTAGCAATATTTCGTATTTAAGTAACTGCTGTCTGAAAACAGTGGTACCCTTCCTCTGCCACTTTTCGCGTGTATTTATTCATGTAAACAGACCTCATTACCACGAGCAGAAACCACGGTGACATTGTCGCCCTTCGTACTTGTTATTTCGGCAGCAATATATCCTTCTTCAGCATCTGGGATCCAGCAATTCTTTTTCGAATCAAATGGTCGTGACTGTTCCTTCAAACAATGATCATTTTTGCTTAATAAAAAAACGAAAAATTTTCGAATCCTTTTTTTCTGATTATCATTTTCAATCATTTCTACTTTTCGAAATACATTTTTCGATCTGCTAATTTCTGATTTTCCAAGTGTCACATAATATTAAATAGGTAATCAAGCTCAGGAGTTCCACATTATAGCAATAAATGAGCGGATAATCCAAACGTAGGAATAATTGCAGGCCGAAGTTCATTTTAGAAAATGTGCTCAAACTTCGAGAAAAAAGTATTCATAATCAAATTGCAGGAAAAATTTGGTACTTACAGCAGCCATCTGCTCGCGAGTCTGTCGCAAGTACTGCCAGCCTGGATCTTTTTCATTTTCACTTTCGATTTTAGACATGCCGAAAGAATCGTCTGCTTCAAATAAATGCTCAGTTTCAATAAATTTAGGCTTTATGTTATTTTGTTTTTTTCCGCAGAAAAGTGAGAAACCGAATAAAAAACACTATGGAGCATGAGCACAGAAAACTTAACAAATTTGAATCATAATAAAACATTTCACAACGGATTACTCCTTAACAGGAGCACAAAAATAAAATTTACAAGTACTTCTCGGATTACAACGTAGTTCAAGCAGACACAATGATATCTTTTGCAATGGAAGTCTTCAGGAGTGTCCAGGAAAAAGTTTTTCTGCTGCTGCTTGGAAAAATCCATGGCTTTGAAGATAAGAGTAAGCACATATGAAGTTATATTTGAAAATTTGATTATAATCGCACCTACATTAATAGAAAGAAATATCAAGATCTGGAAAAGTTCAAAACTTATTTCATACAAATCAAGAAAATTGATTGAGATATAGGATAAATATGAGGTCATTATGGTGATTACATAAGGAGAAAATTAACTGCCGGTGAGTACACTCCATAATCATTTACCATAATGGTGCTTTATATACAAAATTAACCAACAACTACCTTGATTTCTCGAACTCATTTTATCAGATACTAAAACACCACAAACCTTTTATTTCAAGGTGCGTCCTACTTTTAATCTATTTTGTAAACTCGCCTTCTTTTAAAACACGACACATTAAATATAGTGCACGATTTTGTAGAGAAAAGAAGGCTTAAATTAATAGATCAATGTAAGAAAAAAGATTTAACTACACATGACGTTTGTTACCAACACCGTGGAGCTGTAGTGATGTGGAATGTGATAATAAGGCAACTTGCCATCCTCTTGAACCAAGCGTTTAGCAATGACTGAGGTTCTAGGAAATAATAATGAATTTTTGAAGGGTTAATGCAATAAAGCATGAAGAGGAAAGGAGGAGTGATAGGAAGGGTAGTTTTACAGGTTTGTTTTAGTGTTAGCTGCACAAAACTCGATATGTATGCCATGGAGTGAAGAAACCTTAAAATAGCCGACTGAAAAGCTCGAGAAAGAGAGTCGGAATCCACTCGGTCTGTATTCTCTTGACATTTTCAACAGTTTTCGGCAGTAGTAATAGCATCAGCAGCAACAACAGCAGCAGCAGAACTGGATAGGTAAGCATTACTTTAAGAATTCTTTACAACGTATTCATCTAAACTTCCCCAGCTTGTTAGCTAAGATGTGTTAACAGCAGGGAGTGAAGAGCAAACGGAAGATTGAGGAAGAAGTTGCAGAAGTACCCTAAAGGTGGGATAGAGGAAAAGAAGAAGGGACAAGAGTTCTCGATATGTTGACATGAACAACTGCCACAACACAAACACTCGGCCACAGCTTTGAGCTCCTGAATTCAAAAACTGATTTTTTACCAACACATCTTCCAGAAACATACACCGAAAGCTTTAACAACAATGCAATACGAAATGAATTCCACATTTAACTTGCATGAAACAACGTTAAAAAATCGGTACACCTTTGCACTGGAAAAAAAATTCAGTTGTTCCTTGATTCGTTTTCTGTATCTCCAAATAGCACTTCTCGATTCCTCAGTATTGTGAACGACAATATTCATCTATGCGCACTTGTTTTGCTTTCAGCGAAAACTGCGGGGAATTTTTTCTTTCTCTCGTTCTTTTCTGGTCTGAGGTAACAGACTACTATGAACTGTTAGCAAATTAAATAGAACCACTTATTGGCATCCTGAAACTTTACCCCTTTCCCGTTTCCCATGCATGCTCGTATCCGGCAGTTACATGTCTTCAACGGTGACTACTTGTGGAGAATGATCAGGTAGAATTATTTTTTTTAATAATATTGCTGGCATGTGATGTTACTTTGTAATTAAAATTCTTGCTTCTTAAAACGTCATAATTATGGAAATTCAAATTGACTGATATTAATCTTACAAAAGTAATCCATTGTTTTTCCAAGCTCTCTATTTTTTTGAACGATGAAAATATTCATATACAACATAATGCACAATTCATCATTCACCAGTCATCTTAAATTCCCAAATACCGTTACACAGGCATAGGATTTCAGATCATGGCGGTAGCAATTATTCAGAAGATTTACTTGAAGTGAGTAAGAGCCCGGACCCAAGCGCAAAATTCATGCACCCATATCACTGATAGTAACCGCGATTAGTGGCCATTTGAGGGATTCGATCCCACTCTTCAAATACACCCCCCGCACTCCTCGCGTCGAGTAACTTCCTGATGCTTGACCTCGTCTATATCCTATAACAATCATCATCCAGCTCTCTCAAGCACCATTTCGCTAATACCACCTGTCTGTTACCTCTCCATAAGTCGTGCTCCTTGTCATCTTCTTTGTTTGCCCGGCATCATGTCGGAAGTGGACCTGGTTCTGGTTCGTGGTACTGCTGGAACTTATATATGTTAAACGTTGATGGGGTTTGCGTGTTGTTGTGAAGGAGAAGGAAGGAGGAGGTTTCATGGCTGACATATACCTTTAATTTAACTAATGAGACAAGTCTTCCCTAAAGATTGTCCAAAATTTATTTGTTGTCTGCAGGATTTATTTTTTTTCTCTTGGAATTTGCACATAGATCTTGACGTAAATGAGCGAACTTTTGACACCGATTATTTTACTTTTGCTGTGCTACTATAGGTAATCTTCGTGGTTGTTGTTTTACTAGTAATACTGATATTCTGCTAATGACATTGTTGGATTAGAGCAGTAAGCTGACTTCGCTTACCGACATTCCGGACGTAAACAACATGAATCTTCATCCAAAATTGTTAATAACGACCTATGTTAATATTATAGCTTTGTTAGTTGTAATAGTAGTTTGTAACGTAAATTTTGAGATTTCAGGCCTCTGGACAAGTAGAGTTCTCTTCCCATCCATCTTTATGAACGGTAATGTATTTGTTCTTTTGACATTTGCAAATAGGCTTTGATGAGATAGTTTAAACGTCGAAAATCTCTTCGAGAAAGCCGTTTATCAATACGTACAGCACAAAGTTGAGTAGCCATCGCGAGATATGCTTTTTTGGATCGAATAACTGGATAAATCTTTGAGGTTAATGTGTGAGGCACTTTAAAATTGTGTTTAAAGTGTTGGTTTTAGATTGGAAAGCAGACCTCTGGAATTGTAAAAAAAATGTATGTATATATCGAAATATTTATAGCATATTCGTTTGACGGCGCTGTGATTGTCAGTTTGCTTTTAATTTGCACTTGCGCTTATCTGAAAAGAGTGCCCCGCATTAATTCGTGGTTCCTTAGTGAGAAGAAAGGATTCTTTGGTATATTTTATAAAGTAAGTGCTCCTTGATTTTACTCATTCCTTTTTAGAGTAATGTCTATTTTTTTGCTTCATTTTAGATTATGTGGGTCATTTAATAGATCGTCTAGTCTTTTAATAGACTGTTAACTTGAAGGGTGAATTTTTTCATCATTGTTGATTGCCATGAAAAGTTACTCCTTGTTCTGAAATTCCGTAGTTTTCCGCAACAATTTTTTATGAAATTTTAAATGAGGTATTGTTACCCAATAGATTAACAAATTATAGTGTAGGCTTGGACAAATATTGGTTGATGCACCTCATTCCAGAAACACTTGCAGGCAGCAGTTATCGGAATTCGTTTGCACTTCATAGTTTCTCTTACATGTTTGTTCTGTGCTGGATATATTTTGTTTGCCAGATAACGCTAAATTTTGTCCGAGCAACGCTTCTCAAGATCTTCGGAAAGGTTTGTTAATAAAGTTATTTTAATAAACACATTATGTTAATAGTTTTTTGAACAAAAATAGATAAAAGCTCCAGTATGGTCATTCCACAGTTTTGTTCAAAGCAATATCGAGAAAGTAAAACATTTCTGTTTACGCTCTTTGATGACTTTACTGGTCTTCCATGACAGAAAAGTATTTTCCAAAAATATTATGTCAAACAATTGAATATAGAAGAAGATTTATGTTACTTCTTTTGTGTAAAGATCTGTTTTAAGCAGTGTGTTCATAATCGCATCAACTATTTTTGAATGTCCTTTCTGATATTTCCTGCTGTACTCAAGGAAAAATTTTCAGTGCTGATGCAGAACCATAGGGGATTATGAGGTGATATAGTTATCTATATGGTGGTCAGTTGTTGTGGGATAAATTGTAAACATTTCCCGCAACTTTGAGATGACGCGTAATGATGACTGTCAAATGAGCTGAAAAAAAAGTGTATTTTAATAATGTCACACTTTGGGTCTTGAAGTAATTGAGTGATTTAGAAATACACAGATGAGGAAAATTTCTTATGCATGAACATCTTAAGATTTCCATGGCAGATGTTTTGACTTAAGATAACTGTTTATTTGAAGTTAGCAGTTGAAGTTCTAGAGATTAATGGCATTTATTTAATTCACGATTCAATTTATGTGCACATCGACTAAGTGATGTTAAACGCAGAGTGTTATTGTTGTGACAATAATTTTTATTCAGATATCTCTCCTTCAGTGCCAGATTTCCAAAGTGCCTTCTCTATAATCGTTATTTGTGACTGTTTGACGTACTGGATCATTTCAAGTTTTGTAAAATGTATTTTTTGTGTGATAACGATTCTTAACATAGTATGTGTACAGTTTAAGGATATTGGCAATTGTAAAGTGGTAAAAACGAATAAAAATTTATGAATAAAAAATGAAATCAAATAAAATGACTAGTTGGGCACTTCCTGATTCAGTAGATTATGCGGAAATGTACTTGGGCCGCTGTCGTGGTAATAAGATGGGATATGAGTGAAATTCGTTTTTCAGTACTGAAAGAAGTTCCGAAGAAATTTACACTTCGTCAAACTGATGGTAAAAATAATGGATGTTAGACAAAGATGGAAAAGTCAGTAATTTATTCTGGCTTATCAGTCAGAAGGTTGCATGTGCAGAGTTCGATGCTTACGAGGAATTGAATGCACTGAGATGTTGAAGGTTCTCATTCTCTTTTCTAGGATTGTAGGTAGTTCTATATTTTGTTTCAAAATGCCGACTTTAAATTGTTGGATTAGTATAATAGTGATTTTGGTATATTTTGCCTGCGAAATGTATAGAGATTTAATAATATGGGTGGATATTTGAGTTGGAGGTAATAGAACAGTCGAAAGTTCATTTGTCGATTTTATGTGAAAGTAATTTCTATTTTGAAGGGCGCTTTCCGCATCGTACTTTCTTTTCATGCATGACTATAAACCCGGAATCTTTCCTGAATCTCTCTTAAAACTGGATGATATTTTTCAAGAAACTTGTCTGTTCCAAATCTGGAATAATCCTTTAGAAAATTCCGGGACTCCCAAGATGGCTGTCTGAAAACCCATTAATAAAGATTGACACTAAATTGCATTTATAAAATCAAGAGTATTTGGTAATACTTTCTCCGTAGTGACAAGTTTCACTGATTAACTAATAGGAGATACCCATTTAAAAGACGAAATCGGAACGGTGCAATACTGTCGTGAGAAGGATTCCTCGTCGGTATCCATTAATGGAATTCAGGGCAATAAAAGATGCTGTATGAAGGATCCGGGTCATCCAGTTGTCTTCCGATCTCCACTACCAACCTATCTTCTCAATCCATGACGACGTGTTTTGTTCCGCCCCAATACCCCACATAACGTCTTATCACTTCTGATTGTTGGATGTCCATCTACCTAAAACTTTTCCAATCATTGCATACCGGCGAGTTGTGTCATGCTAGCAATTATTTTTGCATGTTTGCTGCAATTGGCCAATGGTCAATATTCAGGCATAACCGAGTCGTCGTCTGTCGATGTAACAGCATTAGAAGTAAGCTACGGAGGGAATGAATCAAACGGTGACTATACAAAACCAACAGTTCCTGTAGCTCCACCACGTGTCCCAATAAGAGATGAGCCATCACTCGGGTATCGGCCACCGCCACCACCGATAAGACGAGATGCCAAAAGTTCTGGGGAATGTTCCTTCGGTACGTTTGTTCCAATAAGACTGAGATGGCAACCCGTTTATTACCCATTCTTTAAATATTTTATCAGTAGCAAATGAAATTAAGCTAAAGATTTTCAGGAATATCTTGCATGGAATGGTATACTCCTATCGGGGGAAAATCTTATTTTTTATTATTGTAACTTTACAACGTTGACAGTAACCTTTATTAGTGTATTATATGATATGGTACAATATCTTACTGAAACAATACAATAATAGGGAGGAAATGAACAATACATAATAACTATTAAAGAATACCGAATAGTCTTTCGCTTGTACTATTGAACTGTCTTATTACTGCTTCTCTGTCAATTGAGTGTCTGACTGTATGTCGTCTTGAGTGTTTAGCGTGAGCTGTCCAACTGAATGATTTAAGTAAGCTGTGGGATTGAGTAACTGCTTGAGCTTTTTGATTTGGTAACTGACCATCAGGATGACTGACCCTAGCTCATTATATAGTAGATGTGGTTTAACATTCCAGAAACATTGGTTCAACTATTAAACTAGAGGTTCTTTACAGGAT
>NW_018108310.1:0-29064 GCF_000183805.2 Loa loa | reverse complement strand
TATTAAACTAGAGGTTCTTTACAGGATTTGGACATTTGCGCATAAGTTCTTTACAATATTCTGACAACTGCATGTAAGCTTAATTAACAGATTGGAAAAAATTTACAACAAAAGATTTTGTCTGAAATATTTAACATTATAATTAAAATTGGAAGAGTTGGATTTGGATAAATGATTCATCATTTTGGATATCGAAATATTTATTTTGTTGATTTTATGTAATTAATCATTTATCTGAGTGAAATATTCGAAATTCTAATTAAAACAACAACAACTCATAACATTTTTTCGGCTCCCACACTGTATATTGCAAACAAGCGATACGAATTCCGCTCCTTTTTCCGAGGAAAAATCCATCATAAATCTATTCTCTCTCTCTCTCTCTCCGACTTCTCTGTCTTCGCCTCTGTTGAAACTTATTTTCTACTTACAGTAGTTTTCGACTATAAATTTGTAAAATTGTTTCAAACTACGTTGTTTCAGATCGGAACTCTTGGCGATTCGAGCCTCAAACTGCAGTTGCAAATGCAGTAATGTTTGAGCGCACAACTGGCTCCACATGTGAGGAATGTGTTAGGAAATGTCTTCACTTCCAGGTAACAACCCATTAAACATTGAAGTTTAGTAGTTGAAACTGTCATTCATCACTCTAAAAGACACAAATTCGATTTCCTGTTCTTTTATTTTCATTTCAAAATTGATAGTCTAATAAAACATTTCGGTCTTTTCATTTTCTGCGTAATAAATCTGCAATTATCCCAGGATCCCAATTCCGAATGGGTGTGCCGTTCGTTAACTTTCGACCATCACTGGAAAATTTGCGATTTGTTTGCTGTCAATGGCACGAGTCCTCCTCACTTTCTTACTGAATATTTGGATAGAGATTATCTCGAGTACAGACACTTTTTTTCGCTTTGAATGGTCAAATCTGGCTAAAAAATATTTTGATACAGCTTTACTTTACCACTGTAGTGTTACTCAACCAATCAATATTTGTTTTGCGAGAATCGAGATAGTTTTAGATCCATTTTAGCATAATATATTTGATTTCCGAAATGTTAAAGCACTAGTGAGATTTCAGAAACTAGCTAATTCGTTAATTTTCAACAAATAAGATATATTAAAAAAAAAACAAAAACAAAAACATCTATCTGTTGATTATTGCAGGTATTTACAAATTAGTCCGTCTTCCGGTGTTCATTTAACTCGGAATTCAGCTATCGTCGATGCAGGTAATAAAGAATCAGGTTACCCAACAGCTTCACAAATTACGGGGATAACCGAAACAGGACATGGACATGGGTCACATTCGTTTTCAGGCTATCAAGTATTAGTTAGATCTTTGTTCATCTTTATGACAATTTAAAGGTGAGGAAAAGTGGAGAAGTTTGAGTACTTGCATGTGAAAAGATTATATGATTGGAACCACAAAAGAAGAAATTGAAAATCCAAAGCAGATTTGATAAGATACCATATTATTATTGCCAGAAGTCCACTTTTTTTTGCAGCCTGTGTACCGAAAATCTGCAAGCAAAAGTAGTGAAAAGCTCTGCAAAGATGAAGATGTAACACGCTACGTAATGATATTAAACTACGAACGGCTAAATCTAGCGATTGATACGCAGCTTGTTAAAGGGGAAAGTTTGAAAGGCTGTGCAACAGCATGTGATCAGGATGAGACGCTCACTTGGTATTTCGAAAGTTTTAATTATGAATTCCTCAATTAAAAAGTTTGTATGATGCATGTTGGAATACTTTCAGAGTTTTCGAGAATAAAAAAGTCGAAATTTTACTCCAGACGTGGAGTAATCAGATACTTGAATAGTTATTTTTCATCTTTAGTTGTGGTAATCATAAGGATGTATGTAGCCATGTGAAGCTTGCGTTATCTGCTTCAATGATGCAATTCTTATCGTATGTTGTAGCTCATCTGTGATTCACAGAGGTAAGGAATGCGAATTATCAGTTTCAAGGGTTACTCAAAAAAGCAGTGACGACTTTATTTTCAAAGAAAACAGCACATATCTGGAAAAAGTACGTACAACACGTTATTTTCATCGTTTCACTGTACAATTATAATCAGATCTCATTATTGATTTATTTTTTTCATTTTATTGCTTCTCATTTAAATGAGCGAATGGAAAATTCGAATGCTGTTCCCCTCCTGGCCAATAGGACAAAAAGCATTCAAAATTATGGATTGGCGATAGGGAAGTACTGGTCGGCATGCACAAAGTTTTTTGAGAATTTTAATATGTAGTCTAAATTATTTTGTGATGTATAAAGTGTGCATCAGAATAATTGTTATTTAATATAAAGATGTTTGAAAATAAGTCAGGTTCATCCTATCAATTGCAGTTTTGTTTCTCAGCGAGTTCGGCTGAAGCAACAGAAAAGCTGTGGCCAACAGTCCTGGATCACATCCTTGTTGGTCATGTTATGGAAGTAACCGACGCACCTTCGCTCGGCGAATGTATGAGCACCTGTTTGAAAGCTGAGCAGAAATTCTCATTTGTATGCCGTTCAGCAATGTGGTACCCAAATGATGAAGATCAGGTATGCGACCCCCTCTTCATTGTCTTATCGCCACTTGTAACTTATTTAATACAAGGACATCACCCAGAGATTAAAGATGCAGAATAGGGAATTGCTCTATATGATTGCTCCGCTTGCAGAACTGCTTGTTAAACACGGAAAATCGCAAAACACATCCAAACGTATTTGTTCCTGAAGGCCAGGGAGTTCGAGTGTTTTATTTCGAAGTTCCACGAACCCGCAATAAAAAGGAAATATCCGACGTCCTCCGGGTTTACTTTCAAATATTACTATATCCTTACTAAGGGTATGTGATGAAACGCTTACGGGGAGTTTTTTTTTTTTTAAATGATAGATTCACGACTTACTTTAGGACGATCCAGTTGAAGACGATTATACACGATGGTCATCATGCAATGGTTCCAACCTGCAAAGTCGCTATTTGAAATGTAAAAATCAAACAGACGTACGGAAATGCCCACAACAAACAAAATCCTGCAAGCGAGGTAACTCTATCCATAAACTAAAGTGGATTTCTGATCCGAAACTTCGTACAGCTCTTTTGTCGAGAAAACCGGACACCAAATACGGCTAAACAACCCACAACCCAGAGAGAAATAATAGTCCCAGTCATTCAGCAACCACAACTTACCGTTGACTAGGTTACAGAGCTAAAAGTCATCTTGGTGCCGCCAGTATTATGCTATCAAAAGAACTCCAGTTAAATTTCATTTAGGGCTAACAGCAACCACAAACTCCCGACTAAATTTAGCTCCTAACATGTTGCGGAAAGGAAGATGTCTGGCAGTAAAAGACTCGAATGGACGCAAAAAATGCCCACATGGAATCCGAAAAGTGCCCGGCGGACATATCGAATACTGCAAGAACCCCACCGATTGTAGCTTGTGAATTGTGTCGCATGAATTCAACATAGAGAATATAAATTGCCTAGCATAATCGCAATATGACGCATTTCAACACTTTAATCTGATGAAAAACGGAAAAACAGACTAAAGAAACTGAACAAATAATGAAAATATCGCAAATTACAATGCATAACAACCTAAGATACAAAAATCAATAATGTAGGAACGTATCGCGATATAAAGAACTTGGGAAAGAAAGTGATCTTAGCACTGTACAATGTTAACACTACACTTGCTGATGTACAGTTTGCAACTAAAAAAGAAAAAACTAGAAAAAAAAGGTAAAATGAAGTCAGCGATGTGAAAATGCGGCATAATCCAACGTACTAGTTGTGGAGCCAAAAGCCTGATAATTATCCGGACTATTCAGAAAGATACATGAAATCAGAATAAGAGCACACCAGATGGTCATCCCTTCGTTTATCGCATGCTTCAAATGAAAAAAATTAAAAAAACTGACTAGACCCTCTGCTTCCGAGCAATTAAGAGGTGTACGAACATCCTTGCCTCAACAATTTTGCGAAAACTGCAGGCTCAACGTGTCCATACCATGTCTTTGATACGCTCAAGTTACTCATAGTAAAATATGCACAATAGAAACAGGAATAAAACATGCGACCATAAAAATGACAAATGAATCACCAAGGATGCTTATGATGTCATATTTTCTAAATATCGGCGATTTACCATCGACCGTGCAGCCGTCTCGCTTTTGTAACTGAATGTCATATTTGTGGAATAAATGACACCATCATCACGAACCAATGATAAGGGTACTGCAGCAGGTTCACCGCAATACGGTGCCCAATTCGGACAAACCGCCGATAATGGAGGTACCAAACAACCCATCATTTCTTCTGATCTACAACTAATTCTGTAGGAGTTAACTATATTAAGCAGAAAAAAACCAAAATATAACTAAACTTCTGTGCATTTTAATTGTCAATTTCCCAGCGCTAAAATCAACTAGGACGTTACATCCCCTAATTACTAATACCAAGCAACAAAGATATTAACACTTTTAAACAAATCCCAGAAATTTCAGAACCTCTCCAGCTCTTCCTTACAAAATGCATCTTACATCTGATACAATAATGTGAACTAACCTAAAAATGGTATCCACTGGTATAGTACCGAACCAAATTTTGAGATTCGTCCTAAAGTTTGAACCAATGAGATCAACACGTGCAAGATCACCATCGCCGTATAGCTCCATACCACTGACAACAGGTACTGGAGTTATTGGTTGACGTACTGGTCCCATGGCTTCATAAAATCGATATTCAGCCTAACGTGGAAAACTGATAAATTTAAATATTCAAATGCTTATGAACCAAGCACTTATAAAATTTATCTCTAAACTCCGGTTTTTCAGTAAAAGGACGCATCATGCGTAGAACAACGCACGACATATATAGTTTTCATTTTTCTGCAGATGTAACTGATTGAATAAGACTATTTAATCAAAATTTCGTTAAAATATTCCAAACTTGCCTTGTCGGTAGAAATAATAGTCCAGGACGCTCCATCACTAATCTGGTGTCGATTTGAATCGACGGGTACAGCCTGCAAGAGAGAAATACAGTTATAAACCAATTAAGCTTACTCCACAATCAAATTATCATCATCAGAGACTATTCTTATTAACCCTTATAACTCTAACATCACGATCTGGAATGGTACATTTCTTAGTAAATGAAATACAAGAAATTTACCTGATGCTGGATAATTTTATCATGCGAAAGACAAAGGTAAACCGTATCAGAATCAACCATTTGAAATGCACATTTGTGCAGCTGACTAACAGGTTCTTCGCTTGCTGATGCATCCAGTACAACATGCTGTTTGTCTACTTTACGAATTCTCTATAAAAAGGCGAAGTTAAAAGTATGACGTCGATGTACTCATGTATATCAGCAGGAACATTCAACTGTCATCAGTTCTGTGAAAAAGGTTAGCACATACCAAACGAGGCAAAGCAATTCCTGAAACGCTGTCAACGAGTTTGACTAAAGCACCATAGTAAATGAAGCCATCTTTAACACTGAAATCCTCCGATTCACCTGCGCTGGGATCATCCTCGACTAAAATATTCAGAAATACGGAATTCTCACATCTTTTAAACACAGAATTGGTAGAACTAAAAATAATTTAGATTAAAACAACAAGTAATTAAACTGATATAACATAACTAACTCAGATGGATTGTAAAAGCGCCCCATTTTGTCGAACTCGCGTGAAACCCTCCTCCTTCAACATGCAAATAACGCGTACTGACTGTTTGCGACCTAAGCCTATTGAATAAGGCAACCTAAAACAGAATTAAATGAACTTGTCTCATTTATAAAACAGATAAAGGGAAGGATCATTAAAAAAGCTAACCGGAACTGTTTTTAAGGATAGAAATGATGGCTCACTTTGGTGCCGGATGCGATGCAAAGATATTTACAGTCCGTATTCTTCATGCTTTGTTTCTTTTTGCTTGGTTTACTAATAACTTTAATTCGTTGAGAAGAAAAAACCCCAATTTCATGTCCGGACCCGTAAAAGAACTGCACCGAAAGTTCAAAATATTTGCGTTTGTCGGCATCCGAAATATATAAAGTCTTCGCGGCACAATAATCCTGAAAGGAATTAGTAACACAGGATAAGTATAGAGAAGTAAAGGGACATTCATTTCATATGAAGAGAATGTACTATCAACTGCAGAATACCGACAGTAGTTATCTAGATTCCTGACTGCTAATGAGCCGAGGAATAAACTCACAAAGTAATTTCTTCGCAGCTGCTCCGAATGTTTACTAACAATATTACAGTTGCTTACAATTTCTCGCTTGAAATAAAGACTGAGATGAAAAAATGAGACCGATTTCACCCTGTGAGGATGGAACCTTACAACTTGAAATTACAAGCTTGAACTGTAAAAACAAAAAACTAGATGTTATTCTGTATCAGACTTGACACGGAATCTCCAAAAGTTCGAAAATAAAGTTACTAATTAGATATATGCACGCTCTAAAAAACATACTTTTCCGAATGTTTATAAGACTAAACCTTACAAGTTGGGGATCAACAGTGGGAATTTGAATACACATGACATAGTACCGAGCGCATCGATAGTTAGAAAACCAGAACAATATACCTTGTTACTAGAGAAGTCAAGAGTTTGTTTTTCCTGCTCCGATGGAGCTCCGATTCCGATGAATGCGCACAATTCAGTGGACCGAGCTTCACCAATATGCCCTACATCTGAATCCGCTTCCTGAACATCATTTCGCTTCTGATATTCACGATATCGTCGGTACAAATCTTCCGCCATTTTCTTTTTGTGTTTCCATCCATCTCCAAAAAGATAAATGCACGGTGGAGGACAGAAAAATCTGAAAACCCATTTCTATGATGAGAGTTAACTCGAAAGTCTTCCTACAGGAAAAATATCTGTGCCGCATTTATGTAGAAATTGAATGAACTCAACAGTGGCAATAATAAAGTAGTTAGTTATATGCATATTGTTGACATAATGGAGGAATATTACAAGAAATTTCAATTTCCAAAAGTGGAATTGAATTTTTTAAGGAATTACGAGCTATAATTCGACTGCTATATGTTTTGCATCGTCACTTTGATTCATGAATTCCTCAGTTGAATGTAACATCCCATAAGGACCAATTTTCAGGAAAATGATTTCAACGATATCTTCCAATTAGCACCAGCTCCATGCAATATTGCTTTTTTCTACTGTACTATTGAGAAAAAATTTATGAAAAATTAACAATAGTTGAGGTATGGAAAATGGAGGAGGCATGCGGTTATTAGTTGGAGCGTTTTTCAATAGACTTAACGAAGGCATAGGAAGCTAAGCCTTACACTGGAAAGAGATCGATCAGATATAATTATATGAAGGATACGGTAATGACACTGCACGCCTCCAATAAGCCATATCAGAGAAAGAAGCAAAGAAAACGGGAAATGTGAAGCAGTCACTCAACTAAGTACGGTAGTTGATGGGTGTGTGCAAAGTGATAACAGTTAAAACGAACTGGAAACAAAAACCAGTTCGATAAAGCATGTTATTAGTGGAAAATCAAAATTAAATGGATATTCACATGTTTTCTAGGAACTACCCTGAATAAAGTAGCATCATAAACTACATTCCTCTACTGAAACAGCACCGCATTCAAAAATACAGATAGGACAAAACGAATGTGAACAACCGTCCTCCCTATAAATCTTGCCCCCATTAGAGAGTGAAGATAAGTGATTACTTGAAATCGGAAGAAAGCATTATCCAGATCACATTTTTGTGGCACTACAAAAGTGTACAGTCATACCACTCAGAAAATAAACTTTGCTGACTGGGACTGAAACCCTAACCATCTTAATAATCTCATCAGCCCAGTAAGCTTTACTTCATTGGCTAAGATTATGATAAACTGTTAGTTTAAATGAACTCAATTAGTTATCTGGAATTTAACTCTCTCTTGAGGAATTAACTACAGAAAGTATTCTGTAGCATGACACACAACGAAATCGACGTAAGAAACAGTATTTAAAAAATTTCTGGGCACTTCTATGGAAATATTCTTGCAATTTTACCTAAAATTTTATAGACTGATTCACCAACCTTTTCTCATTTCCATAAGACTTTTGCGCCACTTTTGCATGAAATATACTAACAACACAATCATACTTTTGACGATTACCCAGATAATCTTGCATTACTTCTCTGCAATCAAAAAATGTTCAACCAGAAGGTGAAAGTCTGTGTAACTGGTTACAAAGACTTGTGAACGACAAAACAGAACAGCAAAAAACTTGTAAAAGTAACCAAAATCATTGGAAAAACTGAAAAAAAGAGCCTTTAGTGAACAAATGAATCCTTCCAAAAAGTGAGCAATTGAGACCCATAGCACAATTTTTGTCTCCCAATGACACCATCTCATTCCTGGAAGCAATGAATTCTACCACGAAAATAATTCGTGAAATTTACCTGGTAAGTGGCTGTTGCTCACCAATAATATTTAAAAAAGGTAATTGCTGTGGTAAATTCATAGCACCAGCGTAACTGACATTTTGCTGTGGTGTGATTCCTGTGCCGATACCACTAAATGAATCAAAAGCACCACAGGATGACCCAAATGTGGTACTCGACGAACTCGAGATACCTCCATAGAATGAATCTAAATGGGACTTCTATAGAATCAACAATTTGATCTGAGTGGAGAAAACATTACAACACTCCTTTATTAAATATATGACTACATCGCTCAATGTCAGTTTAAAGTTCTATTTTGACCTCACGTAACCCATGCAAAAAGTAAAATAAAATGCATGGGGGAACATTAATTTGCTGCCAGCTATAAATCATTGGATTTGAGGAATGTTTTCCTGAAGAATTCCCAAGATAAGTCCTACGAAACTGCCTGGAAAGACTTGCAATAAAACTGCTAAAATCTAAGTTCTGGAACATAAACTTGCGGTCTGAAGCAATACTTTCTACCTCTTTATAGCTCGTGGTAGTAGCAAAACTTGTGCTAAGTTTGACAGCATTAAGACCTTTTTTTTTGTGTAGGAATTACAACCATATATTCTGTTCTGATTTGTTTCTATGATATGGATCAAGGACCCCTCCTTAATCTTCTGGAGTTGGGAAAGAATTACAAAAAGTGGTTCATATACATCACGCATAAAACGAAGCCACATAAGAACCTAACAAAATTTTTTATAGCAGGACTAGCTTTTACAACCACTTTGTCGACAAATACAATTTTATCAGTACCCACTGCTGTGCAATGCCCAAGATGTTGAGGCTGGTAGAGAAACTGTTGTTGCTGGATTTGATGATATGATAAAACAGCCGTCTGATTGCCGAAAGGCTGGAAATTGCCAACAGAAGGCCACAAAGACTGAGAATGCAAATTAGAGTACTGCGAATAGCAATACGAAGCAGAAGAGAGTTGCGTGGTACTGAACTCAATAGACGGTGGAGAGCCGTAACCGGTTGCGGATGTAATTGAGGGTATAAGGAAGTCATAAGGTGAAGCAGTGATTGATGGAGACACTGATGAAGAACTTGCGGACGTGCCTTGCGCTGAAACAGTTACCGGTTGCTGGATTTGCAGGCTCTCAGTTGACTCTGATGGAAGTGGTACATAATCCATCCTTGAGAAGCAGTGAAAGGGCGGACAGTCGAAATGTGTGATGGGAATTCGGAAAAGTCTCGAGAATTCTCCCACCACCAACACAAGCAAAAATTATTCCATAGCCTTAATCATGTCCGCATTTATCCTTATCCCTTACCATGACTACTTGGGTTACTGCTACTTCATCCGGTGTTTGGACCAAGAAGATCTCACAAGACGATCGAGAACCGCCCTCAATTATTTCACCACTTCAATCATTTCTTCTATAAAGACATCATTTGCTGGATAGGAAGGGAAGAATAAGTAAGCATACAAGGGCGGGGCAAATTACATTATTAGGAAAGCAGGCATCGCTTAACGGAAGCTAAGGTCTATTAGCTCAAGACATCACATATTCAAAGAGTAGCATGGCACATATAGCAGCGCAACATATGGGGACAGTTCCCACGCTTAAGATAACCAATCAACGAGACAAGCTAACCGTCGAAGACTGTTCGATCCATACCTTTTGATTATCTTGCATTCAACCCTTCGTTTTCTTTTTCCTTCCTCTAAACTTTCGCTTATCATATCCAGACGCCTTTTTGTACATGTGTGTTCATTATTTGACCCATACTTTGCAGGCAGCAATCACTGCCATCCCAAACAACCCGTTAAGCTAACCATAACATATGGAAATGAACTACCTGTTCTGTTTCCCTTCCAAACACTTCCACGCTAGTATCTTACGTTTCACCTGAATGGACTACAAGAATTTGGTATAAAGTTCATTTCCCATATGCATAGGAGGTATCGAAAAGGTTCCCAGAACTACCTACACTGGATCATATTCATATAACGACGTGATGCACTAAACCGCAAATAGAGTCGTACACATGTGACGATTCCTTCGCGATCCAATATTTTGTCATGTTCTAAGATCTATGAATATAAACCACAGGCTCTCTGGCAGCTTCTCTAAACAATTCATGATCTTTGCATGAAAACCAAAATTTATTCAATGAGAATCCTTGCCATTTAGGCGGGGAAGACAACCACCTAACCAAAGCCCAAATACATAGTACCACTCCCCTTATGCGACAAAATTTCGAACCTCTTTTCTGAGGAACACCACCCAATAATAGAAGAAAGTGATTGACCAAGTGGGTGACAAATACTGTAAGGACAACGACGTAATTTTATAGCGAATGGATGCTGTAAACAAAGTGTACATCTCTTCTAAGTCGTCTTAAGGTAGAGTTTTGTTCCATTATACACATGCCAATGTGTCTCGAACATGCGGTGCGGTAATGATTGCCTAACAGTGTTTGTCTCCAGATGACACTCAATCCATTTCTTAATTGATTCTTAAGCGCCCCACACTATTCAACCTCAATGCTACTGTAATCCAGCCATTCCCACCATCCCCGGGCACTCACAAATCCACTACTCATATTCCACACTAACTAAAAATACACACCAACAAACGGATGGCACACATAAGCATATTTATATGCACATATACATATCGCATATCTGATGTTCACCAAATACTTATCTCCAGGACACAATAACCAATTCTTGCAAATTTTTCATTTGTGTGTTATCAACTAATCTAATCACAGAAAAAAGTGGTAGCGCAATTAAGCCAAGAATTAGGATATAACAAGAATCAGTAAACCTTTGAAACCATATATTTTCCAAATGTAACTCAGACTATTTTCGTGTGTCGTAAATCTTACATCAGAAGACTTCGTTAAAATAAAATTTATGGAGTTTTAGAGAACCTAATACGAAAATCCATCCCTGGTCCAAATTTGATTTCATTTGAAATAGTGCAACAAAAAACTTAGAAACTAGCTGCAAATATGATCCTCTGATGCTTAGATAGGGTTGTGAAATCTCGACTTTTCCATCTCCACAAAAAAAAAGTGCAAAACTATTTTTGGCGCAAAAAAAAATGTTTATTTCAAGAAATCCGTACCGATGTACCGTCGTGAAGGTCGCTTAACATTAATATATAAAAGTTTCAACCTGATAAATGACTGATGCAAGTCCGAATCCCGCTTTTGTCCATGTAATTACTTACCGACACCCTTTTGTTGCGGGAAGTTTGTGTACCCTAATAAGGTTCCGAGCTATGCTGGTGGTAGCTTATTCTTCGGGTAGGTTATCCTAGACAGGTCAGACAAAGTGTGTCCATCGACTCGCTAGTCTCCCGCAAATATCTTAGGAGAAGGACAACTCAACTCCAAACCCCGGCAGGTGGAGCTCGTTGAACTCTGAAGGCCATTTATCTAAGGACATTCCAACAAAAATTCTCAAGACTTCACTGTCACCGCCCCAGTTCGCTAGGCCCTGGCATCGTTAAAAGGATGAGCCAGTTCCCCATACGCCGTGCCTCACTTAAAAAATTCACCACACAGGTTGAAATGACACACCTACCTACATTTCTGGGGTTTGCAACAAGCATGAGTACAGCCTTCCCAAATCTTCGTTTTTGAAGTATAATCATGATATTCTTGAAGAAACGGAGCTTTTCAGTCCAGATAAACTTTAATGTAAACAGTGAAGTGTTACCTGTTGTAATATCACTACTACCAGATACACCACTCACAACAGCTGATGAAACGGTGCTGATATGTTGAGATGTGGAGGGTTTCAATGAATGGGAAGAGAGACGTATCCTTTTCGCGTCCTGCTCATTTCCAATTCCACTTGAAGTCGGATTGCGACCGAGTACTTTATCCGTGCCTTCAACCTCTTTCTGAAACTTCTTGATATTTCTCACAACAAATTTGTGGAGCCATATTTCAACTGGAAAGTCAAGGAATACGGAGCTGAAAACCCAAAGTGACTAGTCATAAATCCTGGCTTTTGCAACATGCCCATCACTGTTACTTACATAGTATCACTTTTATTTTAATTGGAGTTCTCAGCTAAATTATTGTGCAGTCACAAAACATTTCCCAGAAATAAGTTACATAAGGTAAGTTCAATCAAATCAACGGAAAAGCGAAACAGTAATAAAAATCGAAGACAGCGTCGAGCAAACCATGACATCTGCCGAAAATTTCGGGTTTCCGTACAAACAAGAACCGTTTTGCTTGCTCACCACCCACCTATTTCTAGGAAAACATTAATATACTCAACCCTAGTCCAGACCTCCCTTGTCATGCGCTTATCCCAGCATCGCATGCACCATTATTCCACGAGCTCAATTTTCGGTAAACGAAAATCGATTAATTCGCAGACCAATAACTATTTCAATGATTGATTCGAAATGCTAATCATGTCTCAAGGAACGACTGAAACTTCTGAAATCTTCAAACTAAAGCGGTGGTTCCCAAGTGGTAACCCGCGGACCACAGGTGGTCCGCGAGAGCAGTGATGCGGTGAACAGAAAATAGACGGAAGTTGTTCTTATCAATGTTTGATCTTTAATAAATTATTACGCTAAAAGTCCCGGTCAAAGTTTGTTTTTAAATTAACAGAACTTGTTATCTCTGAATCTTGTGTCCTTGCTGCAAATAAAACAACCAAAGCAGTCCATGGTCAAAAAAGATTGGGAGCACCAAGTTAAAGAAAGTTCTTCAAATTTTCAAGAACCAAGAAACTCCAACCCTGGATAGTCAATATGTTGCCATGTTTTTTGTTTGCTTGAAGATTTAGAGAACATCTCACATTGCATTCCAGTAACAGTTTATTGCTACTTTTCTATACCGGAAATAAGAATTCATGAGTGACAATATATGATTTCCTTTTAGTTCATCTTTTCAAAGAAAATCAATCCATTAATTTTACTGTACTTCTTCACTAGCACCTTTAATTTCCACCTCGATTTTGGAGACATACCTAACAATTACAGTCCCGTTCGTTTCAACTAAAACTAATTTTGCAAAGTGTGATAAGAATACTTCTTACATTGGAGGGAAATGTTACGGCCGCATTTGTTTTTGGTGAAGCGAAACCAATTCCAGACTGAACGGCAAGTGTTTGCAAGAACGGATTGAGTTGTTGTAATGTTCCTGACGTTGAATTCAACAACTAGAAAAGGATACAAAGACTTACTCTGCAATAAATACCCCACCAAAGACGCCAATCAATCCTGCCTATTTGTATTATAGTTCTAAGGATGACATCACAGTTTTGGACTACACGACCTACTTAACTTTCTGCAACGAAAACGTAGTGTGAAATTATAATTCAGAATACAGCACCAATCCATTTTCCGTGATACGATTACTCTCCCTCTAGTAGCTAAAATTCACGAAAAATAAGGCGCTAGAAACTATGTGTCTTGATGGTAACAGGCAAAAAGTCAAATGATCCTACGATGGATACATCTATCCAGCTGGTTTCAAAAGAGAACATAAAAGGTAAACAAAGTATAACGATAGTCGCAAAAATAAAGAGCAAAAAATCGTAGGGATCAAACGGAATCAGTCAGCATTATAATTTTCGCACCAAACACTGACAGTTACCACCATAATGTTCCGGAATCTTCATTTGTAACTTATTTTCTGTGTGTATAGTGACATAAATATTTTAAATTAGCTGGCACAGGAGAAAAACAGAAAAGAAGGAATGATCGTTAACGTAGAACTGCAAAACTTACCGGCTGCATAAATGAATTAGTCGAAGCATTCGTGCCTGTTCCAGCAGCCAAGGCTGCAAGATTTTGGGTCCACATTAAAGCAAAGAGTGGATTTGATTCAGCAGATATCAAAGGATATACTGCTTCAGCCTAAAATTACTAAAAGACATGCAAACAAGAGAAAAATAAGCGATAACAACAGGAAATGAAGCACAGGTACACCGGAATTTGTGCATTAGGGGGTTTTTTTTGTAACCAAATTGCCGAGACCAGATGCAGCCGATAACGGTCGTAGGTAAACATGGAAGAAAAGAAGAGCAGCCAGCGGATCATATTCAGTACTAGAGGCAGTGCGACGTGCACAGTCGATCGTGGGAACAAAGACTAACGGATACAATTGCAGAGGATAAGAATCGAAAATTTTTGTGAATTCAAAAACTTCAAGAAATTATATCGTTTTGTTGTTTATACAAATGGTTAGACATAAAAGAAGCGCAATGAAATCACTGTTCCAATTCTGCGAGATTGTCAAAAAATAAATGTGTGGAAAAAACCAACCTCACAATCTTCAATTTTCACGTCCTTCATTCGCACTTTGTGAACACGTCGCGAAGAACTGCAATGATGACCTGTAGATCTTTCATAGAGAAATTCGAAAAATGCACTTAATGTTGTTAATTTTCAAAATGCCGCATTCAAAAGCTAGAAAATGATTTGAAGATTGCCGAACAAACGATTCATATCACGTCGAAGATAAGAATTACTGATAAACCTGTAGCCCAAAACGAGGTTACAGAACAAACAATAATAGAACGAAATAAGTTTTTTATTCCGAGTGATAATCTTATAAACAAAGTGGAAAGAAACAAATCTGGGATAACAATGTGATTATAATATGGGATTATATGAAGCCTATACATGGAAGCCGTTCCTAAAGAAGAAATTGGTTAAGAAACTTCTAGAGATCATGTTTTTGGATGGATACAAACAAAAAAAATATGATTTCCATTATCCCGTTTTAAATTTCGATCTGGCAAAAAACTTAGAGAAGCTCTTCGCATTAACTTTTCTATGGAAAGATCAGGGTGCCTTACAAAGGCCTTAGAATAGGTTGCTAAGCCGGACAAAGGTGAAACTTCCGTGAAACAGCATGAATGCTAAGGTCACACAAACTCAATCGGCCAATATGTTATATATCTATCTCTCGATGTCCAAAAACGACTCCTCAGCACCAACCGACATTTGCCAGTACACTGCCATTACTTGGTCATGATGAAGAACACATCGAATTTTTCATCCCCACCAGAAATATGACAGGAAAGGAGGTTAACAGACACTGAAAAGCTACTACTAACTCATCCCATGTCTGACAATATCATCACTAACAGTACTTTCCTAGAGATTTTAAAAAATAGAAGTAAACTTCTACAAGCATAACACGAACTAAAGTTATTACTGCAGCACGGCAGGAATGAACAATGACAAAGAATAATTTTTGTACGATGTTATAAGGCAACAAAAGAGGGAGACCGCAGTCGGGTCAGGACTGGGGTTAGGGTTGGAGATGGAGTTGCAGTTGGAGAATGGTGCGCAGGAGGACTGATCAGCAGCAGTCAGTATAGTGATGGCATGTGAAATAAGTCGGGAGGAAGGTGAGGAGGGGGGAGGAGGCGGGCAGATGAGGCAACCAAAACAAAAATATGATATTTTGGAATGGGAGAAGCTGCGTGAGAAAGGAAACGGGTCGTTAAATGGGAAGGGTGTGGGAATTCCCACGCTACGAGATGAGAAACTAGAGCCCTCACAAATTCTATCAAATATACCGGTTATTTGGGATGTGTAACCTTACCGCGTCTTCCTTGCCTTCCTTGCCATCTTCTGTTGGTCTCAGTAGTACTTTATCAATTATCTACTCAGTGGTCTCATACATTACAAAATAAAGTCGCAAGTGTATAACATTACAGGCAAATTGAATTAAAACTGCGGTAACAATGCAAACTTCATTTTTTTTATATAAATGAAGTGCTGTTGTTATCTTTCACATCCGCCCCAGCAAAATAAGTGGTGCAAAGAGGTTTTGTGACCTGACCTCACTAATCACTCCTTACTTCTCCCTATTCAACTACATCGTGAACTCCATATTCCTTACTCCCCTAACCTTACAAACTTTAGCCTGCTTCCACTCATCCTTGAGACTGGTAGGAAATTGTTCTATACTAATGCTCAGCTTATTGCCAAAACGTTAATACCACCAAAATTATATTCATTGACTAGGAACATTGATAGAGACGAAGGGAAGAGGATATTAAGACAGGCAAGGGATGAGGTAATGGTAATCCACGAACTCTTTTTAAGCAACAGTGGGCACTGAAGCGCTGATGAAGCTAAAAACTGGACTTTTCAAAGAGAGAAAAATAATTTTTGATCCTGCATAGAAAGCTGAAAACAGTGTCGTATTTTAAGCTTGAAATTGAGGACAAAATGAAAAAGAGAAAGTAAAACGTTTTCAATCAAAGGAAAACAGTAATCTTTGGATTAACGACTCAACAGATTCTAAACCATTGTGCGAAAAATATTAATGACAGATGCGCAGCGTGCGGAAAGAAAGAAAATGATGCATAAACGTTTTCACAAAATGCGTTTTCCCATCATGAAAATTCTAACGTTTTGCTAAAGTTTATCTAAAGCGATATCTTTTCGCAGTTGCCCGCTTTTTTTCCATAATTTTTTCCCCCATTTCATCTCAACGTTGAATTTTACTTGCTCATTTCTCCTTATCTATACAACTGTCGCACGCGAATAGAAAAAGATGTCTGTTTCTGTCCACTTTCTCCTCTTTTACTGATAACTTCCTTTGGCAATGACGCCTAATAAAGACAACAACGTTTACAGTCTGCAATTTTCTCGTTTGAAATTGAAAGGGCGAAAAATCATTTAGTAGTCATCTCGATTATAATTTCATCTCCCTCTTTAATTGGATTCAGTTCCAAAAAAATAAAATATAGAGATAAAAAAAAGAAACAAAAGGAACGATTACAGAATTAGGGATGGAAAAAGAAATCTACTCGTAATAAATACTGAAGATAGGTAAAAAATAAGCAATTAACCGCAAAACAACAAACACCGTTCGTAGTTTTTTGGGTTTAACTCGGGACTACATCATTGGTCCGCGAAATTAAATTTTCATTGAGTACGAAAATAGGCATGCGAAATCCAAATATGGATTATTTACAAGCATTTCTCTTTCATGAAATTTCTTTTTTTTCTAAATAAAAATAAACGAAAGTGTGAAAGAACAAAGCAGTCCACTGGGAAAGACTACCCGTAAATTCTAATTAATACCGCTCCATCTCTGTACTTTTCAGACTGTACTGTCCTCTCCTCTAGCCTCTGATAATGCCTTGTCCAAGCATCATAACACTAATTATTTTTTGAAGTTCAAGATGTAAATATGGATGATCAAGGTGCAAGATTTTAAATACTTACCGCTTCGATACTTTCTCTGAAGGTATAACTTCCCGTTGTATCTCAGATATCGAAGGAAGCTCCTCCACCGTATCTCAAATATCGAAGGAAGCTCCAAAGCACTTCAAAAACATCTGTCCCTGAATGCACGGTATTTTACTCGAACTGTAAAACTACAAATACATTTCAGTGCTCGATCCAAATATCCCAACAAACTTCACATAATTTCGAATCAAAAAAGACATACTATTGACAAAAATGACCTATTAAAATGACCATGTGTCCAATACTCTTCGCCACCCCTCGTGTTCTGAATAACACACATAACACCTTTCACTGATTCTAAGTTTCAGTATACTTTTCAGATTACGAATGACGAAATATGAACCTTCGGACAAAGGTAAATTAACGGCTGATTTTATGGTCTTTCGCTAACTGCATTTAAACAAAATCGTACCTCAATAAAAAGATCAAAATTTTAACTGTGCTTCTAAAGGGTCAATATCAACGAAATAACCCAGAATTTCATCCATCATGCAGAATATTACTTATGCTGCTATATATAATATAGAGAAGTACGTTAAACAAAGTCGATGCTACAATTATTCATTACCATAACATTTTTCAAAACAAAACCTAAGTGAGGAACTACATCCTTGAAAGCACTTTGTGTTTCACGTTGAGAGGTATACAAAACATTGTGGTATGTTATTTTGTCCTTTTTCTATCTCTCATCCTCTCCACTTAGGGACATGTTGCATTTAAAATACAAACACATGCAGTCAGCACCACCTTTCGATTAACCCAATTCCTTCTGAGGCAGTCCAACAATTAAACGAATGAAAAGTAAGTCATAACTAACGTTTTGTCAAGAAAAAACAGACATACCCCAGCACTTTTTGTAGAATGTTGTTGGCCCTATATTTAATCACAGCCCACGAAATACCAAGTACCTACCCCACAAAGCTCCATCAGACCCTCAACGAACGGATTGAATTATTAGACAATGTCAGAGACCGAATTTTAACATACAAAAGGAACGGCATCGATGTGCTATATGTTTTCCCAGCAGATTGGAAAAATAGTAGTGATACCAACAGATTTCTTCGTGCTGCTAAAGCAATAACGACAACAGTTGTGTGATCCAGTTATTGGTTGTTTATTTGAACTTGTGAATTTAAAATTACCTCTTCTACCAAAAAAAAAAAATAGTGTTGCAGACAGTGTTGCAAAAAGTGTTGCAGATAGGCTTGGGACTGTTAACAGTACACAACAAATATGTCATCATCCAAAGTTACGTCAAAGAGTGCAAAATAAAATTACCCTCTCCCTTTCTCTGTCTTTTTTCCTGAAATCTAATTGGATTCCTTCTTTTCAAACTGTTCTTAAAGTCTCGTTTGTTATGAACGAAAAATTCTTCTTTTGCAGACATTATGTTTTTTTTTGTGACTTTCCCTTTTACAAATGCAAAGACTGCTTCATTCGGTAATCTGACCAGTCTATGTTGGCTCTTCGTTGATCAGTTCATCAGCTCAGTGAACCGAAATCATATTGTTTTCTAAAGAATGAGATCAATCTTTGTCACTCAAACAATAGAACAATTTATTTTATAATTGAACTGAAATTGTGTAGTGTTGATATCAATTCTTTGGTACTTATCCTTAAAAAGAGATAACAGTGACGATAAAATTGAAATTCTAAATTTCTCTTGTATATCGTATTTAAAATTTGAAGTTGACATTTTATTGTTATTCATTATATGAACGATGTCTGTTTGGCTGGGCATCTGAAAATTGTGCATCAAATAATCAAAAAGAAATCCCTTTCTTTGGTTTTGGCTGATGTCAAAACGTTTTCTGTAACAGTGTTGAGGACTTCGCTCGAAAAATTTTCACTTCAAGAGACAAAATTCAACTGACTCGGATTAAATTTCATAATCTATGAACTTTTAAGTAATGAAGAATGGTAAAAGGATTGTTGACTCGATATCCTGTTTATGAATGAATTTTCCATTTTCGTTTTCTCATCTCGATATTTAAGTGCTGGTGAATTGTGAACTCGATGTGTCCAGTGCATACCCTGCAAACTCTTTTATCACACAGCATGTTTTTTATTTGTCATATTTAGATTCATTTGAAGTGATCTCATGCAGCTATAACTTTCTACCAAGTTGCATAACTCAGGCTAACGAATCGAAAAGATATAGCTCTTTCTATTTCCAAATTTGAGCCCAAGGATAAATTATTTTTTAATTATTTTTGGTCCTTAATGACAAAAATACTCACGGAAAAACTGTGAGAATTTTCGAGCCACACTGACCAAGGAATATTGACGGAACAATCAAACCAAGCGTCGTATATTCTCCTCATCTCATCATCTGTCAGAATATTCTAAAGAGTTCCAGATAATTTAGGGGTAGTATCGATAGACTGTAAACTATAGAAGCTGTGGTAATGATGACTAAAATCAGAGCTCGACAAACATGACTTGAGTTACACTGCAACTCGTAAATCAGCTAGTCAATAATGAATTTTGAAATATAATTTTCAAATGGGATATGGTATGGAAAATGTTGTTTCTAGCTCCTAAAGACGCTGGAACAACCGCCACTGTTCCGGAAATGACCTTTGAAAAAACATTTTCTCAAAACCATGTCGAATTCAATAATTTAATTAAAAGCAATGCTGTTAAGGAGAGAAGTGCTAATAACCTTAGCTTTCTGCAACTCATGAAATATTTCCGATACTTGTTTCAACGATTTGTCAGGATGAAGTTGCCGAATTCGCCATCGGTACTCCGTCATAATTTGTACCTTCTAAAACGGAAATTTACAGAAAATTTACGGAATTGCGTGAAATATAAAGAAACTCTTAGTGAACTGAGGATTAAGCTAAGAAGTATATTCTAATTATAAGCATTTTTTTATAACAAGCAGAAAAAAATTTATTTCGAAATTTCCAAGAATATAATTTATTAACGGTTGAGCATCTATCACATCCAAGGATTGCATAATAATTAGGGCGGTCATATTCACGTCCGCCTTTGAACGCATCATGCACAGCATGCTGCATCCTGAATATGAAGCACGTTAAACAGTGAAAAAAAATGGACGTGTAAACATAAATTCGATTCCTTTAATTTGTCAAAATTCAAACTTGAAAAGAATAAAGTAACATCAAGAATTGTATTGATTTGGTTTATACTAAGAAATTGGGTCCGAGAGTCAATGTAACCTTAGAAAAGTGTGGATCAGTTTTCATCCTACTAATCTTCATTTTTCCTTTACTTCGATATCAAAATGAAAGAAGCATAGCAGTTTCACTGACAAAATAAAACCAAAAAATAACTCTTGTAAACTGCCTTTCCAGAAGCGGAGGGGAAAATTGTCTATTTTGCTGAATAGGAATGAAAACCTTGAAACAAAGGCGCACCACCAGTGTAAGGACTCGTGATTGCGTTATTAAGAAGTGGAAATGAAACGAAATGATAAGTTCAATGGGACCCAGAAAAAACGATGAAGCAGTAGGATGCGAAAATTCAGGCAATTTCATTGATCGTTAGTTGTCACCCTAGGCACAGATGATGGGAGAGCTTTGGCCAAAGAGCCTTTTTCTAAATGGCTTTAGCAGCGCTGTTTATGCAGCGAGCGAAAACGAAGGACATGAGCAACAAAAATTTATATATGGACATATAAGAATGCAGAGACTGCTGCACTTCCAACAACAGCAGCTTTAGAAGTCACACCAGTCTTGACAGCCAATCCTGGAAACTTCCAATTCAGCAACAACAATCTTTTCCTCTTCTTTCCCTCCTATTTGAGCAATCGTTTTTCCACTAGGACAACAATCTCCTTGCATTTCCGACATCCCATCCTCTTGTTCTATTCACCTTGATCTGTCTTGTATTGAAATAATCAAACATTAGCTTGAGTCTTTTCAAGATTGTGGTATACAGCTTCCTGTTAGGTTTATTACCTCTCCATTGCCACCTGTCTTTCCAATCTCCATAACTTAGCACTCCTGCAGATTGATCTATCAGTTCCAACGACCTGCTTTGTCCATTTTTGATAAACTTGAATTTTCATATTCTTTCCTGCAATACGACGTAATAACGGTGCAGTACCGTGATGCAACGGTGTTTTTACAATGTGACACTACAAGTAGATAAATATGCGCTCATACCGTATCTCTCTCAATGCATTTAGTTTCGTATTTACTTTGCCCTTTTGGTTTTCTTTTCGTGTTCCTTGTTAACAAGAAATGTCGTGGCACAAGAAGTTGAGAGGATAACTTCTTGAATAATGCATCCTTTGGTTTGAATTGCAAAAGAATCGATAGCGTTAAAATAAAAGTTCTGTCGCAAACTTAACATCCCTTCCATTAATTCGCTCTTCTCATCAACGTCATTATTTTCCTCATTCCTATCGCGACCTTAATTCATTATTACTGTATTTTCCATCATCGTTTTCATATCATTTTCACATCCTGATAATTGTCATTATCGTCATCAGTATGCACCTTCACAACTTGCTGACTCAAATTGTTACCACTTTTGTTTCTACTTTTTTCAGTATCCGCAATCTGTTAATAAGTGACACATGTACTAATTAGTGCATGCCTTTTTTATTTTGAAGAGATAGTTTTAAAATATTTATGCAAATTTCTTTCCAAATTCTTCCAAAAGTTATCGTTGTTTTAATGTTCCACAAAATTGATGGATAAAGCAATATCGACATTATTCAGAAAGATTTACTTCATTCATCACCGAAAATAGACATCCTTCCGTCAGTCACACCAGTGTCGACTCAAAATATATTAGGAGTGGCTTAATAAGGCTAGTAATGCTTTCCAAGTATCTTTTTTAATTTCCTGCGTCATTTTTAATTGATTGTAAAATGAATCATTATTGAATAGAAATTTCATTTAATTATTAAAGTTTGCAAAATGTCCTAGTTTCTCTTGAAGAAAAAAATGGTAAAAAAAGACCTTTATATTGAATTTTACTTAGTTACCATAATTTCCTTCTTCTATTTCAATGCTTTCCAAATTGACTATCAGTTCCAAAGAAGCACAAAAATCACAAAAACTTGTATGTGGACAGTGCCCTTTCTTTGCTTGATTCAACAGTAATAACTTTAAAAAACATTGGCATATCCGATAAATAATTCCGAATCAATCATTTTCCCTTTGCAAAACAACCTATTTGATTTTTCTCAGCACAAAAATGCATCACTAACAATTATTCAAGAATATGCTCATTGAAGAATTCTAATGATTCAGTTTTTCTGGCATCAGAACTAAATGAAGCAACTCGGTTTGTTATCATTTTGATTTATTAGTAAGAACTATCACTTTCATGCAAGTTGTATTTTGTAAATTGATGAAATTTGATCGGAAAAGCAGTAAAATTAAATTTCAATAAGTTCTTTTCTTTGCTTGATTCAGCAATAACAAATTTTAAAAATATATTTAAAAGTTAAGATTTATCCAATACATGCCCAACTGCTGAGAAGTTTTTCTCAGTAGCAGCACTACTTCACTTTTTAAATCATTCGTTATACTTATACTTCCTATAGAATGAGTAGTAATGTCATGTTCTCCTGTACCATGTCGGAAACCTTTCATTACTTCATACATTTGCAAATATTTCCATTGTGTCATACTGCCAACTGCTTTTCTTCTAGTCGCTTTGGCAAAAGCTCGAAACTTTATTTGAAACAAAAATGAACCTAAAATACAAAAAATTGTTTGTTGATAGCTGATTTCTTAGTAAGTAACAATTTCGAAAAGCATGCTTTTTATTTTATGTAGGAAAGGGACGCGAAATGACAGAAAGAGCGCTATTTGTGAGTGTGTGTTAGTGTAGGATTTATACCAAAAACAAATCATGCATTGAAAATTTATGGTTGAAAGGTTTTGTTACATGTTTTGGTATTGAGAATCACATTATTGAAAGGCGTCAAAACGAAATTTTGATCGTAAAATCCATACCAACTAGAGTTCTTCGTTAAATATTGACGAAATTTTGTTGAAATTTAGACAACAATGTGACTGCCCCACAAGTAAAGCAGAACGAAATGTCGAGTTGGTTGACGTTTTTCCGGTGAGTTTATTAGATGGATGATCTTCCTATACAAAATTTCGCATTATATATTATTCAGACGTTTGTTTTTATCTTGATTAAACTTATTCTAGAAGAGTGTTTAACTAAAAATTTTCGAAAACGATACATTGTTGTCGCCATACAGTTTTCACGTTAGTTATAATTTTTAGTTCATTTTGCAATTTATTTGTTGAATCAGTTAATTAAATAGGATAATTTAAAAAAAGAAAAGGATTGCAAGAGAGTAACATGTAATGTGCAACAATATCAGTGACTAAATTGAGAACTATAAGAGATTATAAAGCGATGAGTTCGACATTTTTTAATTAAATTTATGAAAACGAGGACCTATTTGTTGGTTTTAATCTGATATAAAAGTTGATTAAATGTAAAGAATATTCCAGGTTAAGGAAAATAGACGAGAAAGAAGGGAATTCGGCGGAAGAACTGGGAACTACACCGTTAAATCCATCAATTCTACAGGAACTGGATGAGGAACAGCAGGCTCATATAAGGGAAGTATGGCTTTCTACATCTCTTTTTTATTATCAGTCTGTAATCTTCTTCACTTTGATCAACTTAAATTATTGTGTTGTTGGAGCTAATAATGCTACTGTAATTAATAGATTCATATTCGAAATGACTATCTTGATAATGAAGGATAAAAATCTACATAATCGTGCCGAGTTCTTGTTAATCTTGGCATTAATTTAACAAATCAATTCGGTCAATCCAATACAGTTTCTATTGGCTTCCTCATTACAGGTTTTTCGGCGAGCAGAACAGTCACAGAAAGAAGCCCGAATTGTGCTGAACACAAAAAAGCTTTCGAGACTGAGTGATGCAAGGTTTCGAGGGACAGTTGACGAAAATGAAGAATTTTTTACCGTTCGAAACGAAAGCTTTGTGCAGATGGATTCACTTCCAGAAAGTACGGACTTATTTGGTTTTACATGTGAACTGAGGAAATCTTTACATGATTTGCACAAAGTTATAAGTTGATAACCAAACTAATTCTCAACATTCTCTTGAAGCAATAGAAGTCACAGAGGTATGCGATTCGTTACTCGATCCTAGCAACAGTTGTTCAGAATACCTGGTGGACGGCTCTGAAGACACTAAAAGGTTTTTTTTCTTTTTTTTGGGAATATTTTTCGTTTATATAATAATTACTATAGTGATAAAATTCAACGAGAAAGCGACAGTGGTACCACTGATCGAATTCTAAGAACGTATAACTGGAAACTGTTTTCATGGAGATAATTTTAGATTCATTTAGCGAACACTCTGGAAATTTTACACAAAGCATTAAACGACTTAGTAGGCAGTTATACCGCTGGATGAGCTCCCTTGATGATGACGGAGGTGATATACTAAAGTCTGCACAAAAATGTGAGTCTTAAAAATGAATAAATGATTCGTTAAAGTTATGAATAAGCAAGCAAGTAGATCCTTGGTGCTATTTCATAAGCAGTACTAATCAAATGAAAAAAAAAGGTGGGTGGTCATTTTGAATGAGATTAATAACTGTTCTTTATTTGCAGTGGTTCGCTTTTCAACTCCTCTTAGTATAGAAACGGATACAGATTTTGCGAAATATGTATCTAAGATGTCGCACGAAATTTGCACAATGGCCATTGCTGATTCTGTCTGTAAGATTGTTCTGGATCAATACTGTCACTGGTTGTGCACTGTTATATTTACTGCTGTATATAACGAATTAAAACTGAAATATGGGACCGACGCAGAGATAGGTAGATACTGTTCCGAACTCACAATTGACATCTTCAAAAGTGTCTACATGAATGCGGTGGAATTACTTTGTGGCCAAGAACAGCTACATGCGACTTGGTCCAGAAGTGACCAAAACATGCAAACTGCTTTACTGCGTGTTTCCTCTACAACCTTTAAAAAGTCAGTTTCTTGTCAATGTATTCAATCCTTGGCACATCTCATTGACCAGGAATCAACGCTGTATCGCCATTCAGGTAACTTTCTATATAGTTGGATTTGTTTTAATATAAAATACAAAGGATCTGCTGAATTCAAATATGAAGCTATAGGATTGATAAAATTTTTGATTAAACTCAGTTTGCAGAATTCGATGATGATTGTGGGGAAGAATTCTGTTATGTGCTTTTGGAGGAAGATAAAGAGAAGCTTTCGCAAGAATTAACATCTGTATTACAGAACTTCGCAGAAGAACTCTGGATTCATATTTTAGCCTTAGTCCTGGCCGATCTTATGCTGAAAAAGCAAGGATCCACGCTACAGGAACAGTTTCCCGGAATCAACTTAATTTCATCGGTTGAGGAAAACATTCAGGAAAGAAAGCGAAACTCTTTCTCTTCTATAGATGATTACAGCAATCTCGATGAAAATAGTTGCAGTATGTCATCTGATGAATTTGTAAATGAATACACTTTATTGAACAATGAAAAACAGAGCCTATATCTCTATACGAAGCAACAAGTTCATGGTAAGATAAGTCCGCCACTTACACTGTACGAAATGGATTTGACTCGAGATATTTACCTGAATCCTTCATTTATTGGCGCCTGCGAAACTAGAAAGCAGAGTAGACCGGTATCCAGAAGTAGTTCTGATTCAGAATTTTCAGAAACAGAGTGGAATACCGAGCAACAAACCGATTCAGAAAGTTATTACAACGAGAGTTTTTACGTGGGAAAAACCACATCCGCTGCAGTGGAACAGTTAAACAATGACGAAGAAACAAGAAACACTGAAGTAATAAAATACATAGAACGAATCATCAAAGAAGTCGAGTGTGTTGTATCAGATGAAGCGACATTAAAAACGATTCCGAATGAAAAGGTTTCCGGTCAAGAAAGGAATATGTATAATCCAGAATTCGACCTGACGACTAATTTGGAGGGATGGTCATCCTCTACATTAAATACGATGATACATCACGCAACGTCCATCTTTGACAGCAAAGCAAAATTGGAACACTATATGGAAACAAATATGGTATGTTCAGACTTGAAGTCTTCAAGTGACAGCCAGGAAATGAAACAGAATGGAAGAAAAAATGTATTAATTGAAAAGGAGCAGAATTCATCGCATTCCGAGTCTCTCTTAGATTTAACAACTAAAAATACAAGCAATTATAATGAACTTGAAGAGGATAATATGTACGATGTAATATCTTTCCCTTATCAGATTCACAAAGTTCGTAATGAACAGATGCCTTCGGACTCATGTTTTTCATCGACTGACGAGGGTAGAGCTTCGAATGTTTCGCGATTAATGCTAGAAATGGAACTCCGAAATTGCAGGGAAGAATCAGTTTGGCGATTCAACGACTTTAAAGCCGAAAAATTCGAAAACTGCCATAAATTTGACGAATTACATAACACTGAGGTAGCTACAACACAGGTTGCTATTGATAAAAAATTAATATACGAAGACAACAGAGATCTCTTCAATAACGATTTGGATGAACGATATTTGATATCTAGAAAACAGCAATCAGACTCGATCTCGAACTTGAAATTTGATGAAACCAATTCTACTGCTTCGGATATTTTAGATGAGATATATTCTGATTACGATATGGTAAAGAAAAGGGAAAGGAATAAGGAGGAACAATCATTCACAGTGAAGGGACGAGAGTGGAGTGAATCTGCAAACGAAGAAGCCGACAAAAAATTCCAGATTCAAGAGATGAATATAATTCGAAAATTCGAAACATATGGAACAAAATCTGATGAATTAGCAACGGCTGAAATAACAAGATCTGAGGATCAGAAAACAGATGACCTGCGACAGATTAAAGTGAAAAATGAAGGGTTAGCTCTCAGACACTCGATAAATGGAACAAAACAGGAAGGAATAAAATATAACGACTTAAAAGTCGAGAGAGAAGAGTGGAAAGTTGAGGGTGACGAAACATATCAGAACGGTGGTTCATGTCTCATAGGGGAAGAAAGGAACAGTAAAGGTAGCTCGCCAGGAGTTCTAGAACCATTTACGGTGAGTAATACTGACGATATTTACCAAACGCTAAGAAGTAAAAAGGCTGGAGTGAAGAAGCTGGAGGTTTTAGAAGTGTCGATCGAGGACGAGCGAAAAGACGTCAGAAATGTCATACGTACGGCCGAGGGTACCAAGCAAGCAAAAGCACCAATTCAAAGTTCTCCAGAAAACAGGGATTCAATAGAAGAATCTGAACTATTCAAGAGCTCGAGTGAAAAAAGATCAAAGAAAGACCCAGCAACTTTAGAATCTGACGAGGCATCTTTACTTGGCAATAGTTTTGAAAAAGTTCTGGATGAGAAACTGGAAAGCAATATCGAGGCAACAGAAATCAATAAAAGCATCAATAAAAGAAGCAGATTAACAGCTGAGATAAAAGCAAAAAGTGAAACTGACGGCTTAGTCTTTGAGCTTCACTTAGACCGAAACCTTGACCAAAAGAATTTGGGCACAGAAATACAAGGAACTGAAATTGGGATTAGGCCAACTTATCATGCAACATCTGCAAGCGATGTTGCCCTATCTGCAACGTCAGGTCCGTATTCGCCGCAGGAATCCGTGGATGTTCAGATGAATCCGATTCAAAATATCCTACCATCCGATGCAATTGATGAATCAGTAATGGTTGAAAAGGAAAATGAAGAAAATGTTCTAAATGATGATATGGAACATCTAGTGGATGCAATTAGCAGTAAGGATACAACCATTGACAGAATTTCATTTGATGATACGATTTCAATCGGTGTTCTGAAGACAACAGAGAATCTGTTACCAGTTCACCAGACGACGGGATATGATCAGTCATTAACACAGGAAGAAATGAGACACGTTACAAGCGTTACTAGCATAGCTGAAAAGGAAATCAATGTTCAGAAAGCTGCCTTCAGCAAGGAATTCGAATTTGAATTAACCCAGGACGAACTAAAGCATATAGCACGTGTTTCGTGCATGGCTGAAGAAGCTTTCGGCAAACGTCAAACAATACAAAGATCTGAGGAATTGATTGAAGAGGAAGGCGTGAAGTCGGATTACGAAGAATATGACGTGGAGGAAAAGGAATCAGAGAAATTTTCGGAACACAGTCAATCAAAAGCAAGTTCTGCAACGTCAGGTCCGGATTCGCCGCAGGAATCCGTGGATGTTCAGATGAATCCGATTCAAAATATCCTACCATCCGATGCAATTGATGAATCAGTAATGGTTGAAAAGGAAAATGAAGAAAATGTTCTAAATGATGATATGGAACATCTAGTGGATGCAATTAGCAGTAAGGATACAACCATTGACAGAATTTCATTTGATGATACGATTTCAATCG
>NW_018108309.1:150283-174814 GCF_000183805.2 Loa loa | reverse complement strand
CAAATATAAGTTTGATAAGTAAAGCTTCATTTATGTGTCACCGTTAAATTGGTATGCTGTTACATGTTTTTATGACAATTTTTCTGCTGGATCTTCTAAATTTCCTTTTATTTGGTTAGAAGTTTGTTGGATTTTTGAATTTTACATGAGGTGAAATTCTAAGCTGTAATTCACATATGTTTCCATTTCCATATCCTCATATTCAATTTCTTCATTGCTTAAAATTTCTGAATACGTCTATTTTCATAAAAAACAGCAGGCTTTATTTTATCATTCTGCTTGAGTTGATTTCATATCTGTTGCAATTATTTCACAAAGTCATTTTTCTTGTCGTCATTTGTACTGCAAATTATGATATTTGAAAACTATTTATTAACAGAAATTTCAGTGTCGCTAAAGCTATCCCACATAATTGTTCATCTGCTGTATATAGGATAATAGTTCTTTTTAAGGATTCTGTAATTTTTTTCAATGCATTTTTAGTCAAATTAAAAGTACTGCCTTAATTTCCAAGACATTCTTAAATATTCCTAAATATTAAGCAGAAAGATAATATTTCATTTCCTTTAAAAATATACTGAAAGCGCTTAATTTCAGGAGAGCGAAAGACTAAAATCGAGCCTACTTTAATCTTATGAGTGATTGCTTTGGAATTTTAGAATTCACGATATTCGCATTTTCCATAGCATAATAACGACACTTGCCTTTGACAACATTTGCATCAATAACCAATTTATGGATTTCCGTACCAGGCAAATCATACTTCGCATCCAACAATACTTTTTCAGTTATTGATCTGGAATGATGTTGTTTGAGTACTACTGATTTAATGACTTGTACAAGACGGAAGAGAATTAAAATACACCTGACCCTTTCTTGTGATATTAGGCCACAAAAAAACTCATCATTCAGTTTAAACTCATTGAGAGGGATGTATGGGAATAAATTTTTTGCTTTTTTACCGGTTTTCTCACATAATGGACATAAAGACATGCTCAGATTCATAAATTATCTTTTAAAATGCCATACTCCCATCTTTATTAATTAAGCAGGGGCCCTTTAATGCTTGTATTTCAGCTTGAAAAGTAAAAATAGTGTATACAGGAAAAAGAGAGTGTGGTGTTTTAAAAGATAATTTATGAAAGTCTCCATGTCCATTGGTATAAAATTTGTAAGGGAGATCAGTTCAGATTCTGATCTAATACTCAGATAGATAACCTAAGTGCTCGTGCTCCGGTTCCTTTTTGTGCCGCAGTACGGGCGATTTCTTTCAGGGCACAATCGGTGAAACACAGTCGTATATCGTCAAGCAAGAACTGTTTCTCAGCCTGTGAAACAATCGAACTTTTTGGCTCCTTCATTATCCGAACGAGTAACTCTTCTGTCAAACTAGTAAATGGGACGAGCACAGGAAAACGTCCTACTAGTTCGGGTACCATACCATATCTGGAACCATCATCACTTTATTTTATTCGACCATACCGAGAAAATTCAGTTTAGTTGAAACATGGATTGCCCTTACTTTATGAGATCAATGTGGTCTGCTTGTTTTAGCAAATCGTCCCGATCCTTGCTTACTTTCGTTTCATCCTTCAACATATTGTGCATCATTTATTTGGTATTATTAAACAAAGGGCGCTATTTTTGTCATTTCCTCAATATTTCGAGAACTCTAGAAAATAGTCGGCATTTCAGACCTTTCCTGTTAAGTAGTGGCAACATAACTCCTCATCTTTTCCAGCACCGAATCCAACAAGTTTCTTGTGTAGACGTTGACTAACAATTCGATCTAAATTATTGAATGCTCCAGAAGCAATAAATAATATATTCGTTGTATCCACATCCACCTACAAAGCACTGTTAGGTATAAATCACGCAATTAAGTCCTAGACTCACGAATTATGGCGTAAGCTAATATGTGGTTTAAAATCCTACCAAATTCTAAATTGTAATGCCCTAATTCAAAGTATTTCAAAACCCCTATAAAGGAGATTGTATTTTTAGAACACGATGTATATCTTTCAAAGTTGGCGTTTTGTTTTTAGAGTGTTGAAAATCCCGGAAAAACAGCAACATCTGCAAAACGAAGTGCCTGGAGATATGGGGAATTGAACCCCAGCCCTCTCCCATGCTAAGGGAGCGCTCTACCCCTGAGCTATATCCCCATGTGCTGGTGTATCCCTAATTTTACTATGAATTTCAAATGCGACATTGTAACTGATAGATTGTTATTTTCCATTGAGGTAATGTTTTTGAAGGCTTAATTAATTTTAGTCATACTTGCGGTGTCACAAGAGAAGATGGTGTGTCATTTGTTTTGTTCTACTACCCGAAGACATTCTATTATTTGTTTTGACCTCTTGTCTGGAGACAACTGCTTTCTTTTAGAGGCAATTCCCTCCTCTTTCTGGTTGTTCACTATGAACTTGTACATGTGCAAGCCTTCATCGATTGTAATGCTCCTTTTCAAAGCATTATTTATGGTAATGTTGAATGAATACATCAAAATGTATGAACTCACTTCCCCTGTCCTGTCGTATTACCACTCAACATAGTTTCTTTATTGATTTTTACTTTATCTTCACACTTCATTCCATGTCAAAATTTGATAGTTGAAAGGAAATACTTTATTTTTCCTTCAGTCGCTGTAGGGAAATAGTAAAACGATGAAGAGAAGGTTATTTTGTTGAGAAGTTAGGAAATTTTCAAGACAAAAGTGTTTTGTCCAAGTGCTTAAATATTTTATGTGTAGCATGCTGAACATACCCGTGTTCCATTAGACCCAGGTTGTTTCACTTTCACTACAGTGCCTTCTACCAATTTGAGAAATGCCTGTTGCACTCCCCGACCTCCAACATCTCGAAATGAGCGTGATTCGAAATCCAGCGAACTGCTGATTTTATCGAATTCATCCAGGAAAACAATCCCTCTCTAGATTATGAAATACACTGTTATATTCGAATACTGAATTTATTCTCAAAAATCTGGAAACCAAATCGATGGACAGATAACTTCATTAATCGATTCTCTTAACAAATCCAAATAATCCTTCAGTTAAGAAACAAATTCCATTGTCTCACAGAGATTGTGAAGATATAGAAGTAACATCTGTGATGAAATAAGCTATTTACCACAAATTAACAAACTACAGAAAAATATCAGTGTTTTCAACCTGCGCAGCGTCAGTGTCACCATCTGCATTAGCAAGAAGTTTCTGGATGACCTGTAGTTAAAAACTCAGCTTAAAGTATAGAAGTAGACAATGCGTGGATAGAACAGAATTGCTGCTAAAAAAAGTTGGAAGGATATACACACTGATATCCTGTCGTAACAGTTACTACCTGAATATTTGATGAAGCTGATCATACGGTTAAAATGTCTAGTGAAAACTACCAGAACCCACTTGGTCAACCCGATCATTCAATGCAATAGATTGATTTATCAGTGGTGACAAAATAATGCATCGGATGTAGCATGGGAAGTCTTCTTAAAGTACGAGGATCGATGGTGTAATGATATCATAACGGTTTAGCAAAATGAAAGGTTATTTGATCCTCTTTCAACCTAATAGTCTGCAAAAAGAAAGCTGCGCCTTTTGCAAACGAAGGATTTTGATGGATTGAATAATTACTTCAGAGATCGCAATTATTATCATTTATTAGTAAAACAATAATCAATTCTTCCTTTCACAACTACCCCGAAATTGCCTTATTCTAACAATGTTCTACAAATGATATGAAAGAGTTTGCCAAGTTGACCCTGGCAAAACTATTAGCAACTAGCAACTAACCGTATCAACATCATCTCCAACGTACCCAGACTGTGTTAGCACTGTGCAGTCGCACATTGCTATTGGTACATCTAATATTTTGGCCAGTATTTGCGTTAAGTAAGTTTTTCCAACACCGGATGGCCCCATCAGAAGTATATTTGATTTACCCAAGTCACTGTCCTGGAAAATTAAATGAATAAAGCTGGCAAAGATGAACTAAACTAAGTTTCCATATTTTATACTTTTTTTTGCTTTTACAGAGTCAAATTACAGAACTAGTATCACCAGAAACGATGAGCAATGAATTCTTGGTAAATAATTCCTCCTTGATTTAGTCTACAATTTTTGAAATTTTTGGATTTTGAATTAATGTGAAAAAAGAGCCTTAGTGAAATGAAAAATGAATCACAACAGTCAGATGAAACTGATAAAAGACTTCATTTTTCGTACGGAAGACGCACCACAGATCAACAGAACAAAAATTAAACTACCTTATCCATCTCCGTTAAAGCTCGGACTGACTCCTTGTTAAAACTAACCTTACCCTGAGGTTTCTGAATTCCATTACTGAAATAATTTTTCATCATTGGAACCCTTTTGAAGAAATCTAATCAGACAAATATAAAACATTCCTCTCATTTCTTTTTTTAAATGTTTATACCATTTCCGAAACAAATTTGAAGTAAAATCAATAAATTTCGAGATTTTTTCCAGTTATTGATAATGCAAGTAGAAAGAAGCATACTAATTTAGAACTCCAACAGCAAAACATAATTGAAAACAGACAATTCAAACCCTTTGTTATTACAACATGCAACTATCAGGTAGGATCAGGTAGATCAGGATGCCAAAATGCAGTCATTGCTTATCTACATAATCTGGACGAACAGTTGTTCGATTCAAAGGCTTCAAGAATGGTCACGAACCAAGCCAAGATTCAGGAACGATCACGAATCAAACCGTGCAAACCTCGCATCCAATTAATATCTCTTATTCACTTCTCACGTCTCCATTTCCTAATCTCTCATAAAGTTGCATGCCGTTTAAAATGAAATCACTTGGATAACAGCAGATTGTAAGTGACTGTATAGTGGACAATTTGGACTCTATTTGAGTAGTGATATTCCAGAGGTGTAACTATTCACACTAAATTAGTTTTTCTCTTATGCTTAAAGCAAGCCAAGCGATAGTACATGCTCGTTGCTTCTCAACTACACTCCTGGGAACACGTATACCTACCACTAGAAGAAGATAACCGCAGGGTCAGTTTTATTGCTTCTGACGACTATATGCATAATTGAACATTCGGAATCATGATCGTATTAGAAAACCGGAATTATAAGCGGACGCATTGTAAATACCATATGTTTTAAAATTGTAATTGTTGAATGTTACCATTTGGGCGGGTGGTCGAAAAAAAAAATTGAAATATTCACCTTTGCTGCAAAATTTTCCTCAAAATGATGCTTTCATCGGTTAGCAAAAGAGCGGGGATTTTTTTTTGGGTCACGTGGACAAGAGATGGTCGAATCTGAAATTACGAAGAAGCAAGGATTCCAAAAAAATTCTAAACTTACCTAATTGCTCCAACAAGTTCACTTACTACCAAGTCGATTATTAATTTAATGATAATAATTATAATTGTAAATTGCATTTGATTCATTTAAAAAAAAGCAAAAAAAGAAAAAAACTAGCAGTAATGAATAAAAAGTCATTGTTTGGAGTGTTTTACTAAATTAATTATTACATATAACTGGAAAACATTTCATTCATAGTGATAAAGAAGTAAGTGTTCAAGTTAAATCAATTTTTTCAAATCACTTCTAATTTCTTTCATTTTCCAGTATACTTTGCTCAACTTATATTTTTGTACACAATAATGGATAACGAACGACACCAATTGGAGAACATAACACTTAAGTTAAAAATGAATCCTTTACTAAATACATCATTAGAATGTAACTAAATGATAAATGCGCAACATAGAAGTGTAGTCATTTCCAAAACGTTAAATTTCCCGTCAGAGTCTATAAATTCCAGTAGTTTTTGTCCCGATAAAAGGAATCAGAAATGAAATGCCTGAGATTTTTTCTCCTTCAGGGTAGCATTATACGAGAAACGTTTATAATGCTGGTAAACACCGACGGCAAGAATTTTTTTGGCATACTCTTGTCCGATAACGAATTGATCCAAATAACTGGTAATCTCTTTCGGATAAGGGACACATTTAGGTGAGAATGACGTGATTGAGGATGTTTGTAACTTTGATGAAAAATTTCTGCATGCTGTTGAGTAGTCTACCGAACATACTGCTGTCTTCTGGATTACTTTTTTCTGAAGTTAACAAGATTTCGAGTTTTGGAATAATTGATAAAAATTTAATTATCCAAGTCATATATTCCAAACAGTGCATGGATGAAAACCTTAAACAGGAATAGAATGTAAAATGAATTAAATTTATGAATATTATTTATGCAGGAGTTTTCCCTGTACAAAAATAATGCTTTCTCTAAAACTGATCATTTTTTGGAATATTCTGATATTTTTTTAATAAAATGAAATTCCTCACTACCAGAGGTTTATAATAATTGTGTTTTGCATTGACATGTAAGAATAACATTGGTGTAATATTCCTATTGTTCTTAATTGATCTGCTATATTTCTCCGGGATATTTAGACATATTCCAAGCAAATTATTAGTCATTTTTCGTCCATCACAACAAATTTGGTTCAGACCTCGAAATTAAATTTTAATGGGGTAAATTCGAATATCGATAAATACTAAACAGTGATGCACTTACTTCCATGTGGTTGTGGAAAAAGCCATAATTTAATCCAAAAACAGCAGTCGTAGAAATGAAAAAAACAAAAGATTTGTAGATAAAGTGAAGATTAATAAATAAGCTCATGACCCTTACTAATTTTACACAAGGTGAGTGTCATGACGGTATTTGCGTTTTATCAAGAAATATCAACCGCTCACTAGAAACATAAGTATGAATAGTACCGCGAAGTACATTCTCTGGCTATTTAATGATGTTGCAAATAGAAATTTGTCATCCAAGGAGATAGCCCACCCGCATAGTTCGCTTATGGTTCACACATAATGATTCCAGCTGAGCTAGTATTCAAAATTACAGTTTAATTTTTACAGGAAGCGTAAGCATTAGTTAAGAACTTCAGACCAATAACGAACTAGGTTATAAAAATAAGTCCGACCGCATTCTTTTATTTCTTTGGTAAACTTTTTTCAGAGATTTAGCGATTTTCTGAGCAAAAAAGCTTATTCTCTGTCATTTAGATTTAGGTCTAAACTCCGAAACTAAGTTTTTGTGACCCGAATTTAGGTACATATGAATACTAAATAGGTAAATTCCATTTCACATCGAAGACTTTAATTCTCATTAATTAAAAATGAACATTTAATGCTTTTCAAAAAAACAAATTTCAGCAGAATCTAGGCCGGATAGTTAGACATTGTCAACCAAAGCATAAAGTTGTGAGCGCCATGCTAAACCCCAGTAAGTATAGTTATCAAATATCTAACAACAACAAATGGGTTCAGAAAAAGACTTCTCTTCGCATTTGCTGTGATAGCTCCACGGCCAAGAAAGTGGGGTTACCTTGGGCACTTGTCACTATTCCTTATGTCCTGCATGGCTGTCTCAAAGTGATAATTTAAATGCATTCCTTAAATTTGCAAATTTGCAGAATAAGGGAGAGCTTACCTAGTTGGGACAGATGGTCCCGGTACATATCAAAAACAATAGTTACAGAATGACAACGCCATGATGAATTTCATTCCGCATGTAACTGTTACCTACCGCCCACTGCATCCCTTCTTATCATTAATGAAATGTCGCTACCTTACACATGAAATCGTACTATTATTCATAAAACATACTAAAAATCATGTGTCAACTTCCAAGAATGCAACCATGAACGTTCCCCATGGTAGGGTAGAATATCTAAACTTGCGAAAAGGAAACTTCTCTTTCTCCAACTCCCACCCAATTCCTTTGGAGAATATTGCTCAAGGCAACGCCCACTTGCTATTTTTCACTATCTAAAATTTGAGACATTTTAAATCATTCTCTATGCTCCTAACAAATCTGAAATCAAGAATAAATAAAGCCACGATTGACGAGGTAGTGCTAACAAATATCGAAGTATCATTTTTGAACAGCAACACAGCCCAGTGTACTTACCCCTGAAACCAGCACTGCATTATATATCACAACTGCTGATACTAATATGCGAAAGCAAACTTTCGTAAAACACTTCTACCACTTGATTTCCCCGAAGTTTAGACAACCCTGACTGAACACCACAGCACTTCCCTGCTCTTTCATGTTTATCATCCTTGGGCTTTTTAGACCGATCACAAAATATAATTCTAAATATTGTTCAAATCTCAATTCCAGCACGTGTTTGATTAAACTCTAGCACGTAATCTTTCACCTGGGAAACTTGCATTACTCTGATAAATAACTTCTTCTCAAGCATTCCCGAGAAATCACTGTTTGCAAGCAAACACCTGCATTTCCTCTATCGTAAACACAGTGATGCATGAGAATTAGTCAAAAAGCGCTACAAACATTTTGTACTTCCAAATAACTCATATGTGGGCCAAAACAAATGAAATGAAAAAGCTTTATGCTTATGACAGAATAGCGAATGATTTAGCCCGAACCAATGTACATCATGCAGATCAGATCAAGTATGAAATAAGCGGACATTTGGACCGACGTTCACGAAAATGATAGATCCAAATACTTCACCTGCTACTTGTGCATTTTACCATGTTTGGATATCTGCTTCGTGCAAAATTCACACCATCGCTACCTGAAAAAACCCTCCCCTTCCCCAAAAAAAAGGATAAAAAATTGTACACCCCTAACTCGTTGCGAGCATCGCAGCGCTAAAATTATACTGTACACTTTTACAAGCAACACCTTACTCACTTCCAAGCGACCCCTGGATAAAAAGGCCCTTTAGTCTCGGGTTCTGGACAGAACTAATTCCAGAATTTTGCAAATGATCCATCCCATGTCAACCTCAAGTGTCAATAAAACTTATCAGGGCCCACAAATCGTTTCGAGAAGACTCCAGCCAAGAGTCTATCGTTTCGCTGCCAAACATTCCCGTAGTGCGTTGCACAAACACTGCCAATAAATCCGGGATCGGGGATTCGGGAGAAGTCGACGCACTCGTTGGTGTACTAATCGAGGCCGTTCCCTCCACATTGTTTTTTGATATAAAGTCCCAGAAATGATTTGTTTGACAGAGGCGTAAGTTTGGCGTCGCATTAAACACATTCTGTTGGTTTGGTTGAATAGAATGTAGTGGTCGTTGATTATCCCTATCAACATCCTCACATAAACAGTGTTTGCTGAGGCGTCACTGAAAAAGCAAAAATAGAATCATTGCCAGTAAATGGATGGTACGAATAATGTAATTAAGAGGAAATACAAAAATTTATTAAATTCTGGACGCATCTCAACGCTAAAAGTAGATGACAGGCATGCTGAATTCGGAAACAGTGCAACACTGGAAAATAAACTCTTTCTTGAATAAATGAATACGCGTAATAATGAGATTACTGTAAACAATCCAACGAAAAATCAATGAGTTGCAGCAAAAAAGATTCTTTTTTTCAAAGACAATCAGGACACTCTCATATACACTCTGACCATACCTTAAAGCAATAAATAGCTATTACTATATTAAAGATGCTAGAGCATTACATTAATCCCTATGTTTTCAATCTCTTCTGCCTGACACTACAAATTTTACTGCATTTATATGCTTTATATTGTCATTTCAGCAAGAATCATTAGCAGAAAAAATCCTCTCTTCAAAATCTGGAAATGTCGTTTGAAACCTTCAGATGAGTGCAATAAAAACGATTACTGAAAAGGCAACAATTAATAACTGAAATCCCCAAATAACAACGATAAAAATCTTCGATGATCCATACATCTTTATTGTGAACGTGAGCGAGAGGATCGCGCAGGTGACGCGGAATGTATCGGCGAACGAGATCGCGAACGAGAAGCCGACTTCGGGCTATATTTCGGAGAACCACGAGGAGACCGCGAACGCGACCTGTAACGATCATCGATTGCTGCCTCCTTCACCCGAATGTACGATGTTTCACCCTGAAATATGCTACACTTGCATTCATATGCAGAAATGTTTATTTCATTTTAATGGTAATTACAAACCAAATGAACTTGATTATTAAGGCTGAAATATAATGACAATTTTCAGCTGTACTTGGTCAAGACTGACCTCATGAGATTTGAACTTCGTGTCATCAAGTTTTTTGATTGCATACTTCATGTCATCTTGTCTAGTGTATTCAACGACGCCTGTTCCATCTTTAAAGACGTCTGCGTAACAAATGTCACCAGCTTCACGCATATGATCCTGAATAATAGCAATTGAACAACTCTATTAGGAATATACATTAAATTCATATATGCAGAAAGCCACCTTCAAATCTTGCCAAGAGCCCGTCACTGGAAGCCCAGTTACCAAGACACGATATCCACTGCGGCGTGGAGGACCACGAGGAGGTGGCGGTCTTCGATCACGTTCCCCACGATCTGGACCATAGAGTGGGCGACCGCCTGGTCCACGAGGACCGACTCCACGAGTCATTTCAACTCTGATTCGGCAACCATCCAACTCATAACCGTCACGCCCACGAATAGCATCACGCGCGTCACTACAATGAAAAAAATTTTGACTAAAAGTACTTGAAATGAGCAGCGACATACCATTACTACCGCAAAATTTGCTATACTGCAGAACAATATACCAACTTTTTATTTTAAGAAGCAAAAAACAAACCGTGGGTCGTCGAACTCGATAAAGGCGAATGGTGCTCCACGCGTAAGCTTGACATCAATGAAATTGATGTGACCATATTTGTAAAATAAATCTTCCAAATCACGCTGTCTAATATCTGGTGGAAGATTGCCAATATACACACGACAATCGCGACGACCGGCCATATTTTCGTTATCTTAACTAGAACAATAAATTTGAGCATATAAAACACTTTGTACCTTGCATTTTATTTATATCATCGGAGTCAATAAGAGCAATGAACACGACGCGCGACAATTACACAAATAATAATTTCAAGCAACAGCGCCCATATAATATGAACAATAGGAAATGAAAAAACATCTGAACCTAAATTAAAGCCAGAATGCCGACCGCTCTATTTCCTCTACATGGAAAGGTTTTCCAACAAATCAACGCACCTCGCCCACATTCGCGACCACATCGCAGCCGCGCACATATGCACACTCACACTACCTCTCCCAATCGATATCGAGCATTAATTACTAAGACAGGGAATTTAAATTCGAAGGGTACCTTCGAGAAGAACAGCACAATACCAGTTACTGCACGACCAACGTCCTATCAGCCTATAACAGCGATTCGGACTCGTAATTGTAATGTAACATTTTATCGTCTATCAGAGATTTATATTATTATACAGAATGACAATAGGCAAATTTTCGCGACTACGACATTACGCTACGCACACGACCCTCGTCACACTACACATCTCAACAAATTTACCTTTAAAATAAATAGTGGAAGGACTAATTTCTACACTTTTCCGTGCGCAGAAATGGATATGCCTTGTAATTCTGGACGGAAGAGAGAGGTAAGGATGGGATAAGGAGAGGGAGCAGGACGATCATGCTTAATAAACGAGCCTACTTAATCACAATTACAAACAACAAAAATACGGCTTGGATCGATGGAATGAGCCAGGATCCCTGTTATTTCGTCTGACATCAAAACCCCAACCAATCTAACAGAAGGGACTGGGAAAACTTTGCTTTATAACCAGCAGAGGTAAATAATTCCCCCCCTCATAGCTAATGCGATTTCCAGGCTCGTGCAATTCAAAAGATCTAACTTCCCATCTGCATTTCTACTCTGAAGTGATATAAAGGTACCTAATTTATCGACATAAGTCATCGGATGCTGGATGGACAATCGACTGGTAGCTGTAAGACAGTTTAAATTCAAATTATGCGATAAGATTTAAACCTACTGTCAATCATTTTGGAGACCAGGGAACCGTGATTTTGTATATCATCTCATAGCAGTTATCAGCATTATACTAATCAGATCTACAAATAACGGCAGTCTCTACGAATTTACTCGATAATAAAAGGGCGTAGTATAAGCTACATCTACTGCAAATAAAACTGGCCGCCAGAACACCAATACATCATAGGACGGTTACCACAGCTCCACGTAGCTTCCATGATTTCCAAACTATGTCTCAAAAGTGCACCCACAAATCTACAAAACAATATCAAATCCTATTTACATATATGAACCTCTAATATATCGAAAACGGTTCGCTTCCAAATCGATATAATCGACTCGGTAATTGAACCCAAAATACTTATTGGTCGAACCGAATTGTCAGGTATTCGAAATCGAATATTTTGTTTCTCGCCTCGAATCTTGAGCGATTATTAAATACAAATATTTTACATCGAAAATCCGGCCGCTTTACGGATTATAATCCCTCGTCACTGAAATTTGAAAAACTCGAGTATTTATCACATTTTTAATAAGGCAGGAGAAAAATCAAGTTGAGTCCACTGACAAAACCAATTTTATTTTCAATTTCCAAAACAGCAAAGCAATCAAACAGAGAGCCTGAAAGTAAGCTTTTTTCGGAAAACAATCCAAACGACCTACTGCACCAAAACAGATTGGTAGTTTGAGTAGCATGCTAGATCATATGCTTTAATAACAAAAGAATAATAACAAATCTTCTGAAATGAATAATATATGAGTTCACGGAGGTTACAAGCAAACTGGCAGAATTCAAGAACTAAACCAACAGACGAAAGGACAACAAATTTTTACGAATCGTATGCTCAGCACAGACAATATACATGTCAGTACGAGCTACCTCCACTGAGAATTATAACTTGCTATCATTAAATGAGACAAACGATGTTGCAAACAAGTTTAAACAATGCATACTCCAGTGCAGATGTGCAGTCCGGTGTCGGTACTGGTCAGTAACGCGATTCAGAGCGAGAACGAGGACAAGTTTTTGATCTTGTTCTGGAAGGAGACCGAGAATGTGATGAATTTACTGGAGATACAGAACGTCGAACAAAAGATGCATGACTGTGGGAACGAGAGCGCGAAGAACGTGAACGGCTTCTTGATACAGAACGAATAGGACTGTATTTAGGTGACGAGCGTGTTTTGCGCGGTGTGTATGAGCGAGAACGTGAACGATTCGGACTATTAATATTAGCCTCTCTCACTCTAATATACGTCACTTCTCCCTGAAAATATCTATGTTCCAAAAATAACAGGAATTTCATTCCAAAGTGTCAAAGCCATACATAACTGTTTATTATTACCTCGTGTGATTTGAATTTTGTATCGTCCAGCTTTCGAAGGGCATATTTCATATCCTCGTAATTTGTGTATTCGACAACACCAGTGCCATCTCGAAAAACATCTGCATAACATATTTCACCAGCATCACGCATATGATCCTAAAATGACTTGCTAAGGTATAAATTAAAAGTTTCTTGGAAAAGATACTGCTTTGAAATGTTTTTGCGTAAGAGTTACATAAAACATTGTACTTACTCTGACTACAAATAGAAAGTTTTACTTTAAGGTCTTGCCATGACCCAGTGTCGGGGAGGCCTGAGATAACAACACGATAGCCACTTCGTCGAGGGGGCGGACCATGTCGTGGCGATCTCGGATCCGGTCCATACAACGGACGACCACCTGGGCCACGTGGACCGACACCCCGAGTTAATTCAACTCGGATCCGACATCCATCAAAGTCGTATCCATCTCGACCATGAACAGCATCTCGAGCATCTCTGCAATCTTCCTATTTCCCAAGCTTCCTGATTTTATTAATATTCAACGACATGAGTTTTTATAATGCATTGCAATCTTAAATCTATTCAGGATAGCACCTACATATATTTCAATACAATTGCCAAGCAGGGAAAATTCAAATTCATATTTCGAAGTGTGGTAGTAGCAAAAAATGATATAAGGTTATTTGGTGTGTTGAACTAAGATTTACATCATATTGGTGGAAAAGTTACTACCTAGGATCATCGAATTCGACAAATGCGAATGGTACGTCTCTTGTAAATTTTATATCGATGAAATTGATGCGTCCGTACTTGTAGAAGATATCTTCTAGATCTCGCTGTTTCACGTCGCTTGGTAAATTGCCCACAAACACACGACAATCGCGCCTTCCAGCCATGTACTGCCAGTCTAAATGCAAATGCTGCTAGGCTGTATTGTGTATAAATCAACTGCACGAAGGAAAACCCAACTACCAGTCTACAAAACCACTGACCAGAACACAACGAAGCCAAACAAACGCGTCAAGCACACCACCTTACTCCATTGGTCAAACTCATCGAAATTTCCAGATTTCCTGACTAAACTTCGTACAGACGGTCTACGACACCACCCCTTTTTCAGAAAGGTCTTTATGAAAATTCATGAGCAATGTATTTGTTGTTGCCTTTCTTGCCTTTCTTGTTTTTCCATCCCTTACCTTTCTTATTTTGGCCATTTTACCGTATCCTTTCTGATAACATTCATATAAATGGCTGCATGATTAATAAATTGAAGGGGTTAATAGTTCGAATCATTTTTAGATCTGAAATGAATTCATTCTGTGGTCGATTCAGCGAATGTAATTGGATATCGGTCGATCAATTTGATTCCAGTAACCTAAACTCTTCTGCATTTTTCCTATCTCATTGCCATAGTGGTTCGTTTCACTCCTTCATGTTACTGCTGTTACTTGTTAGTAAATCTCCTCTATTCTTTCCACCCAACTCATATGCTATTACCGAACTAACCTCGAACTTGATTTAACAAGGGCAGTCAAAGTTTGTAAATTATTTGCCGTTTCTTGAACTTTAAATATTCATCATCCGAGTCATTTCACTACTTTCCTCCTATCCCCCTGAATATTTTAAATTCTTGAGTTGACTAGCTATGCTCGTTTAGGGCTTTTTGGTCATCTTTCGAACTTTTTTTGTAGTGCACATTATTATTGGGTGTACTCTGTTATGAATAAACTGATACGGTTTATTTTCTTTTTAATACAGTAGCGACCTACTGAATAGTAGTCATTAGCGGGGTTTTTGGTTATGCAGATCTTGACCTTACATATGTAAAGATTCAAATCTTTCACTCTTCACTCAAATCCTACAGGTGAAACTTTACAACAGATTACTTTTGTTATGTGCATATTATTACAGAACAGAAGTTTGGTTTTTAAATGTATTCTTACAACAGGCTATTAGTCTTGGTTCAGAACATTGCTACGTGGTAAAAACATCACTGGTAAAAAACAAAAATTTAAGAGAAAAGTATATGTAAAATTCTGATATTTTTCAGACCACATGCAGGGCTTAGACAACGACCGATTCTATGAATTGATAAGCGGAAAATTTGCTGTATTTTACTGTCACAAAATATCGAAAATCCTTCTTGGTTCGGAACATCACTACTCAAGATTGCTGGTAAAAAACAAAAACTTGATTCTTAAATGTATTCTTACAACAGTAAGGACAGCTGATTTTAATTTCAGCAAGCAGTTCGTCAAAGTTCAGCGGTGCAAGAATAATCACCAGATTTTCAAAATCTTCAAAGTTTTAAAGTGAAAGTTCTTTATTATTATCTTTCTTATTTATTCATATTTATCGAAAAAATCAGTTTATGAAAGGTTTAAGGAGCACATTGTGTCTAAAAATTATAACGAGAAATTTCCGATCACTGCTATATGTAATGACAAAGAACGCGAATCATTGCTCCCCTCATCATCTGCTGATGTTACATTTCTGGATGCTCAACATATTCCAGGCTCTGCCATGTAAATTTTTAAACTGCAGAAGCTTATGTGATTGTAGAATTGTATTCAAATCCCACAGTCATTATTCTTAGTTCCATATCTTTTATTCTGTTCAGGATTCTGTTTGAATTCCACAATGGCTTTAGATTACTGTATACAGGAGATTGTCGTTTATCAAAAGATGATTGGATCGCTTGCCAAATACTCAAAGATCCATTTACCAGGTGGATTCTTTGAATCATGTATAGCTATTTGCTGTATAATCCACTTGTTTATTTCTGATCTTATTTTTTAGCCCTGGTTTTAATTATTTTTTTAGCTCTGGTTTTAAACGTCTTGATGCACTGTATTTTGATAGTACGTTCTGTCGAAGAGAAGCAGAAAATATACCATCTTTGAGGCAGAGTTGTGCACTTTGCGTTGAGATGGTGAAGGAGTGGTTGGAAAAAGACTCGAATAATAAAGTTTTAATATGGTGTGGTGAGTAAAGTTATACTTTCTGAAATTTTTCTGTTGCAGTCTTATCAATGTGAGGTTGAGAAGTTTCGTTTGAATATATGCGTGTGATCATTACATGATATAATTTCAGGCAAATTTGGCCATGAGCTTCTACTTAAAGCGATTTGGGATGAACTTCATATTAAATGTCATGTAACCATGATGAAATATCGTATTTATTCAAGTGTATTTTTACTTTCAAAACTGATTTCGCTCTTCTGAACACTTTACATCAGAATTCTTGATATGGCTTTCGCCTTGTGAATGAACAAATCATTTGGTATTGCAGAAATTAATTTCCTTGCTGACTGTATAACACCGGTTGCACGAGACACTCGTGTACATGCTTGTACTACGAAACCCAGTTTAACAGAAGAAGTTTTTTATGAGAATAACCAAAGTGTGGTGGCGAAGAAAAAGGGTGACGTCAGCTTCAAACAAAAGGTGAAAATATTGGATTTCATTATTGGAAAATTTATTCTAAAAGTGTTCAAATCTCCTCAAAGCTTTCAGATGTCAACCTGTTGGCAGTGTCGTCCAGATCACAACAGTGTACGAGTAATAAAGCCCTCAGCAATTTGGTTTTTAAGGCGGAATAAAAAAAAGTTAGTTCACCATCCAACGAGACTATCAGTAATAAATCCGTATGAGACAACTGGTGCGCAAAACGCACTTCTAAACGAAATTTGAAAGTAAAAATATAGATTTGAAAGTAAAAATTTCTAAACCGCTGCAAATTATAGAGCTATTCAGTTTCAGTATGCTGGGATATGAAAATAATCGATTTTGCCGTCTGTTTTACGCAGGCCACTGTTCAGTTTCTGAAATGGAGAATGCTTTTAGCTTGTTAAAACCTGTATGTGCTTATCCGAATGTAACGGACAAACGCAGCGCAGATTTTGCTAGAAAATTGTTGAACTACTTCAGGTATACTGTCCGAGTTTTTAGGGGGTTTTTTTCTGGTTTTTCAAATTTTATTGACTTACAGCTTGTTTACTGGTCACTGGCAGGTCATTTCAACTGGTAACTGAGTATTTTGTATGATAGACCGAAGCCGTTGTTAGAAAAAACTTGATATAGCCTTTTTAGGTACCAGTAAGGCCCTGTTGAGCTACCGTACCAGTAAGGTACTAGTATGCTTCAAGTTGATAATACAGCAGCTGAAGTAATCACAGTTTTTTTTTAGCAGAGAATCTGCTAAAAAAGCAGATCCTCAGAAAACGTTAAAGCGAAGTGCAACTTGCGAATTTGGTACAGATGACGACATTATTGAAGTGTGAGATTTAAATGCCTCCGATCACATCACAGTGAGTTTTCTCGACTGGTTGTTTTAATTGCTTAAACTAAACATTTTCTAAATATTGTTAGTTTACGTTGTCGTAGTTTCAGGTCTGCTCAAATAAAGCGACATTGATAGGGAAAAAAGAAGGGAGAAGACTGAGGAATGCTCCATGTGGCGAATTTTTTATAAATACACTTTTAACTAAGACCTTATAAATATACCTTATAAACCTTATATATATAATAGACCTTATAAATATGGAATTCAACTCTCTTAAGTTATTCATTTTCCGAAAAATTGCGATCATATTCTGTTCCCTGTTCAGTTTTAGTTGTTAATCGTTTGGGATTTTTGAGGCCACTAAAGAGATTTGACGTTATCCAGTTTTTAAATTTAATCATGCCCTGAAATGCAGTTTCAAATCCAAATCAGTCAATCACTACTTGCTTCTTCCACTTTTGTCTTCATTTATTTCTTTGCCGAACAATCTTGTATTTCTTATTCTAGATTTAAAATGTTGTAAGCACCACCTCCTTACTGTTTATCTTGATGTGATAAGATTCGGCTACTAAGCTTCATCGCAGTTTATATGCTGCCAACATTACAAGTACAGTGAGCTTTAATTCATTTCCAATCCTGGTGCTATTGGAGCGTTCGGAATATGCTCACATCGATAAGTTTTAGGGTTTGGCCGGAACGGGAAACAGCAACAGCGACACACTTTCTCATGTTTACGTCTCTTCAATCTATTTATCCTACAATTTAATTTGTTGTAGAATTGAAAAATAATATCCAGAGAAATTCATTATGCAATTAGTTAAATGTTAATGCACTTTTCCATTTTCCTCTTGAATTGGCAACCCTTTGCGAACAGATCTCACGACAAGAAAGAAATTTGCCGGCTATTGCTAACATCTTTCACTGATATGAAATTTATGGGCATTATCTGCACTACGTCGGATTCATCTAGTCGATGGCTACTTATTGTAGTTCTTAAAACCAAATAAAATGAAGATTTTAAGAGGGAATAATTAACTTGCTTGTTTTGCACAATACATTCGTACCACTTCAGCGATCGTATTTCTCTTTGGAAAACTGATTCAACTTGACTAAGATCAACCTCACCAGTTGGCCATAATTTGCATTCTCCACCATTAAGCTGAAATTAGATTATTGTGTTGCATCCATTTACATATTTGGCAAGGCTCTTGCATTATAAGACCTGTATTTCCCGCTTTCGATTTTCATTAATCTCGAAACTTGCCGACAGTTTATTGTAGTTTACTTGACAGCTGTCCATTTGATCTACGCCTAAAAGATCCTCTTGTTTGCATATCCGTTCGGATACATAAAATGGGAGGAATGGCCGTCCACCGCGTATCCTGAAGATACAAAGTCCGTATTTTTCATTTTTAAGTAATTAGTTTAACGTGTTGATTAACAGATTACTTCCTTGTTCATCACAGAAATCGGTACAATGCTAAAAGTCAAAACCAGACATTGAGTGTTGTGGACCAAGTCGTGTTATGGTAATAATTTTGATGATAATGGAAATAAGTAGAGCAATAATCTGGTTGCAGAAGTAGTGCTGAGACAGATACTCGTTTTTCATTTCTAATCATATTTAATGTTGATGAAATCTTGATTTTAAGCTGGGTAATAGAATGATAGTGAAGTGCATATATCATTCAACTATTTTAACAGAACAGGACGGTAGGTATGGTATTATTAGTAGTTGTTACCAAAAGTTAATTTGGGGATGCTATTTGGGATGAAAATAAGGAACCAACTCGAATGGACTAAGGTTGCATTTCTTCACACCACCGTATCCACAACTCTGTTTGTATGAACACATTCCACATGCTCTCTTGTTGATGAGAATAGAACCCATATAGGAGTAGAAACTTTGCAATGCTTTCCCATACCGTTGATTTACAAGTTTGTAAAACCAGTGTTGTTGGCAGATAGGTGATATTTGATTCATATATGTTGTCTATAACGAGTAGATTTTTACTTGAAAATTCCGAAAGATGCGCAGGTGAAATTTCTGAAAGTTTTAAATTTGCGGGGGAGAAATTAGAACCCTATAAATCAACTTGTTATATCATTTTTGACATCAGTTTATGCTAAGAATCAGTATAATTTTGTGTTAATGGGACATAATCAAAGGAACTTTACAAATAAGGAACGAGATGTGATAACCATTACTTTTGCCATATATCCAGCATCGGACTTTTTATGCTTTTTGAAAATCTTTAAGTTTCTTAAGACTTCGAAGGCTGGAATAAATATTTCGGAAGTCGAGATTTATGGGATTGAAATATAAAAAAGATTAAACTATTTGATAAAACGAACATTGGATTCCCTGTCGGGCCAAATGCATGGTCCCCATGTGCTCCAGTTCGAACAGTCATTGCTTTGTTTCACTTCAGAAAAAATTGCTGCAAGCTGCCCACATACTAAAATTAAAATTCATTTCAGTACTAAACATAGCCATAATTAGTATCTATTAATCTCAACTTCTGGACATGAAAAGTTTCGCAGTTTCTCTTTCCACGTTGCAAATTGCACCTAGAGTTGTTTCTTTCACCTAGAATAGTTTCTTTCTTCAAATATTACATAAATATTCGCGGATACGAATTTTTAACCTGTTTTCACGAGAAAAAGTATGAGAAATTCAGTAATTTGGACGGAATTCATCAACCCTTATAGATCGTTCGTGTTGACTCCAATTCTTCTGCAAAATTCTTCTGAGTATTTGCAAAATGGAACTGAGAAATGAAAAGAAATGAGTTAAAAAATAGTCTGCAAAATCTCCTCCTGTAATTTGCAAGAATGTTTGAAATAGGTTATTGAACAACAGCAAACCCTAATCAAAACCAATGTCATTTCATTTTAATCATTGTTGTCATCATCATCACCACCATCATTACTAAGGGAATCATCAAAGGTCATGTCATCATGTCGCGCAATTGCAAATGGTTGAATGGACTATCTAATTGCGCCTTTCAATGGAGCAAAATTTCGGTACTAAAAAAACAGAATGCATTTGACTTGCAAATATTCAAACATCAAAAAAGTAAGAAATTATAAAAATAGGATTTAAAAGATGAAGGATTGTCGCATCAAGAATCCAGAAAGGACAGGGAGTTTAATCAAATTTGTACTATTAAAACACTAACTTCGCTAATTGCACCAAATTGCCGAAATTCTTGATTTTTTATAATAAAAACCTTTTTCTTTTTCAATTTGCAAACATTTTCAATTGTGAAATGTCAATTGTCGCGATGGTTGGAAAAGAAAATTTAGTACAGCTTCGATAAGACCAAATCATTGAAATAATTTCAGATCAATAAACGAAGTCATATTTTGCATTTTAAATCAAACATAATTTAATCCAAATTCAGCCCGCTAAATTAAGCGATTGATTAATTTATAACTTAATTAAGTGGTGATGAGGCTCATGTTTTCCTAAAACAATTATTTGAAAGTATTTTAACAAATTTAAATTGACTTCAACAGTTAGTTCTCGAAATGAATAGTTTTTGTAACTTGTTATAATATACCTTGAGGAAGTTGAAATTGGATATATTGTTGGGAATTTAAACTTCACTATCCAGTGCAGAGTTCAAAAACAATTTCCAATAAAATAGCAAAGATAGAATTCGGAAATTTTGGGAATTTGTGACTCACTGAACAATTAGTCCATTTCGAGCACTATATTAAAACATAATGTGAATATTTATGATTTTTCATTTGTGAATATCCCTTCCCCAAAAATTTGACCCAAATATCTTACTGTTATTAAAATGCAGAGTGTGAAAATGAGTAGGATTACTTGGTTTATTTTAAATGATTAATTGGTTTATTGAATATCCGAATTCAAAAGGAACAAATCGACATCAATCTTACTGTTTACCATCACTTCAAATTTAAATAAATGCAACTCGAGAATCTCTAGATTGTAGGAATTGTACAGAGATAAACATTAGCAACAATGATGCCAGTATCAAGAATAGCTTTTGTTCCAATGATTCTGAATTTTCGGACATTTTGTGGCTATTTAAGATCTAAATTTAGCATGATTTAGTGAGAGGAAAGTATAATGTAAACTTAAGCTGGTTTTTTTAAACCAGTTTTGAATGTAGGTATAAAGAGATAACGTGAGGTGGAGATGAAGGAGGAGGAGGGAATATGAGCCTATTTAAATCGTCGATCCTTATTTTTGATCTCGTCGAAAAATCCAGTCGAATAAAAATCTAATCGAATCATCGATTCAGTATTAATGGAATTCCATTCGAAACAGTAGATTTGGAGAAAATCTCTGGTTTAGATTGATTATAGCATAAACATAAACTGGTAGTTGTTTTGCAAAGCAATAATAGATGAATAAATCCTTCAATACAACATTCAGTTAATTAACATGCTACATCCGATGGCTTTCTTCACAATTATCCTTCCCTTCATTTGGTTCGTTTTTTTTATTCAGTACCTTAACTTTCCGGAATTCCTCGTGTTCATACAGTCACAAACAAAACAAATACCCAACGTATTACTAATACAAACTGACTAGGCCTACGACCACCTCGGGAGTGGTTTGACTACCACCCCATCTAAACCCATTTTGCATTTGGATAATCGTTGCTGATCGGTGACTCCTGCTTTTTTCTCAACAAGTTTATTGAAACAAATACAATGGGGTATTGGTCCAAAATTTATATGATCAGGTATATCAATGCCTTCTTCAGGGTGGTCATTCCTGCTGTCGTCAAACTAACAGAATCAGCGCCAATCTTAAGTGGTAACAGCTACAGCTTCATTAAAAACGGCAAAACTTGTTGGATTCAAGTGTGGATTTATCATTTAATGTTATGGACTCCGCTTTCTTATGTTTTAACTTTCATAATCATGGAAAACGACAATTAATGTGTTAATAAAGCAGACGACAATCCATCTTAGTCGATCAAATGAATTTTAAATGAAAAGCGAGCTTTTTTTCTGCAAAACAAAAAAATTATTAGCATTTATTCTCTTCTGTGATCCTGCCACCGAAAAAATGGAAATTTTACATCTAAATGAACTTAAAAAATTCAGAACGGCAAACTTTTTGTTAACGGCGTATTCAAACGAGATTTAACAGCTGCCGAAATGGACGAAGTAGAACGCTGGTCTGGCGCTTTTACTCAACATATCACACACGTTAGCTATTTTTTAGAAAGTTTTTGAGAATAAAAGGAGTAAATAAAATTCACATATCACATATGTGAATTTTATTTGCCAATTGTTCAACTTTTTTGCAAAATGGAAGTAGAAATTTTGACTGTCTTGGTTGCTTTCCTTGCTTTATTTTAACACCACATCTTAGTTCTTCTAGCATACCCAAGGACAAATGCGCAATAGATGGCACAACCATGGTCACAATAATCACAACACAGGCGGCTACGATTACAATCATGATTACCGACATCACAACTACAATCACGATTTCTATCATGATCGCAGCGGGAGTAATGATCATGATTATGATCATGCACATGGTGGTGGTAGACATGCGTATATAAATCAAGACAACTGGCCTGATCACAATCATAATCGCCATAAGCAAAGTGCTGAGCACTGGCACGATCACAAACGTAGCCATCATAATCACGAAGATATTCACGAACATAGCTATCACAATCATGATAGTAGTCACGATTACGACTATCGCAATCACGGAAGTAGTCAGGACCATGACTATTACAACCATGGACATCATTCCAGAGAAAAACGGCAAATAACGCGATCCAATCACAAACACGGCAACCGTGAATGGCAAGGATGGGGCAGAAAAGTGGACATAAACAATATTTATGAAGGATTTTTCCATGGATTAATCCCCACGATACATTTCCCACACGTTTGTGATAATATTTGAGAGCTTTCAGTGATATTTTGAACTACCAACCATAAATAAAACAGCACATATCGGTTACAAAGTTTTGTAAATTACATCCAATTGTTTGTCAAACTTTCTGCATTTTTTTTTGGAAATATTGTCGAGTGGTTGTGAATAGAAGTATATCACCTGAGACCTGCTTATCAGCATAACCTACTCGTTACATATATAGTACAGTTGTAGAATGTTACACAAATCAAATCAGAATTCTAAAATATTTTCATGCAGAAAGAAAAGGATATGATGAAAGGAAATGGATGTTCTCCACTCTGACATTTTATTTATAATATGGGATCTCCAATGGCCATCTTATAAACAGTACAGGGCACAATTCAAAATCTCAGAATTGCACAAATCTCAGTAAAATATGGAAAGATAAAAAAGACAAAACAAGAAAAAAGGACTAATATTAGCGTCATGAATACTGTGAGAGGAAATTTAAATTTTGAGTTTGAAACAAAATTGAAAAACGAATAAAGTTCGAAGGTAAAATTGACATCAACCGGAATCGAACCTCTGCAAGTGCCAAATACCTGAAATACCGAACGAGCCTAGCGGAAATCTTATAACCACTCCGGCTTTTATCACAAGACCGGAAAGAAGAGTGTATGCTGAGGAAACAAATATCAATAGGATAGCAAAGATTGAACATATTCCCTTCTTTTACTGCACTAGCATCACCAACCTTGTTCTCATGCTTCTTATCAATCTTCAGCCTCCCCTTATCACTAACAATATTTCCTTCTGCTTTCAGTCTTTGTTCCGCCACATTGCATATTCCTCCTCTAATTTCTTAACCCACAACTCCGTAATATTTTTTGGTTTCTGCTTCTTCTCTGCCTCTCCTAACTAGTCGCGTTTCTTCTCATGCTGGTCAACAACGATTACAGCAAGCAGGATCAGGAGATGTTACAAATCACTGGTAGAATTACTCTCATGAAAAATTAAGATAGCTTTCCTTGCCGAAAAGGGAAGTTTTTTTTTTCTTTTTTTTCTTTTTAATTTATTTGGCATAAGAATTTTTTCTCGGTCGAATAGACGAAGGACAGTTTCCTTGTGAAGAATAGTGGTATAAGGAACGATCACAATATCAATTTCAAATCCTTCAAATCAGTTTAGCG